>NW_011499947.1:153607-261204 GCF_000495115.2 Populus euphratica
CAGCGAGAAACCACCCCCCCCCCCCCCCCTCCCCCCCCGGGGTCCAAACCTATTTACATGGACCTCCTAATCAACCACCAAATTAAGCTGTAATAATACTTATTCATCCCGACTCCCGAGTTAATTTCTTAAATCAGTATGAGATTTGTCTCGTGGCTCAACTATAATTAAATATTATATGAGTGGAAGTAACGAGAAATTTTATTTTTTATAATTAAAAAAAGGAAAAGAAGGTCGCTTACTAAGTAAAAACTTAATATATAAAACTTTTTATTTAATAATTATTTTTTATTTTAATTATTAAAAACTTTAATTAATTTCAAAATTTTAAAAAAGGGGCTGATTAAGTAAAAAAATATATAAATACTCTTAATACATCTTACCTGAGTTAAGCTACCTTGTTTATTTATCTTATATAAACTAAGAAAATATTATATTTTTTAATTGTTGGTCTATTTAATATTAAAAAAAAATCTTTTTCTGTAAATAGTATCATCCTATTACCAATATAAAAATAAAAATAAATTATCTTTTTATTTAATATCAGAAATATATCTTATATATAAGTTCATAATCTTATATATTAAAAAAATTATTTTTATATTTTTGAAATATAAGTTAAAAAAATTTAGAATTTTACAAACTTGTTATAAAATCCTTACAAAAATATTTTAAGTGTTATAAAATAAATGCTCAAATTATTTTTTTGGAATTCTTGGTCATATGCTATTAAAACATTTAATTCTTTTTTTATCTTTTTTGTTTTAAGCATTTAAAAACATATAAGAAAATACAAACTTACATACCCATCTTTTTGCTAATTAACCCACACACTTGTGTGTGTGTGTAATCATCTTAATCCTGAAATAGACATTCAAGAGGCTGAAGATAGCCTAGGGAGATTGCTGCAACCAAGAAATAACACTAGACTTGGAGGAACCATGGCAGAACAGTGGTGACGCATCTTCTCCACACGCCACCATCATTTTTGGTGTGTGAGTTCCACGTCGTCTCTTAGAAACTAGAAAATTAGTGGATTTGGAAGACGTCCTCTTTTCCTCCTTTCCTTTATTAGTGGTGAAGGTCACCTGGCCTACAAGATAAAAACAAACACAAAACAACAGTAGCTTTTACTTTTATTTTCCTTTTTTGATTAATTTTTTCTTCCTCTTAGTTTTTTTTCCTTCTTCTTCGGGTGGCTGTTGTTGAGAATGAGAGAGGGATGTTAATTTCAGTTTAGAGGGGGTAACATGAATGGTTGCCGATTTTTGTGATGGTTTATGGAGGTGATGGGTAGATCTCGGTAGAAATGGATGGTTGCATGTAGGGTGTTAGAAGGTGCACGGATAGCTTACGATTTGTAGTGCTTTTAGTCTTTGGATCTTCAATAAGGACATGGGGCGAAGGACGTCATTGTTAGGAAGAGGGGACGGCATTGATGCGACTGGTAGTGAAGGAATCAGTTGGCAAATGGGTTATGGGTGAAGAGATGTATGGTTGGAAATTATAAGAAAATAAACTTAATAAAAAAGAAAGGGATGAAAACAGAGAGATTGAGAATAATTGCCACACTAAAAGTGTCATTCTATTATGTTGTATGCAATATAAATATTAATACATGGGTTAGACTTTCTCAAGTCTATTTACAGAAACTCAATAATGTAAGGTAAGTCCAATCAATTACATGTATTACAGAGGGAATTAATCATTCTAACTAAGGAATGTCATTGCTTCTGATTATGAGACTTCCAAGGCTAATGTAGTGAAATCAGCAGATTGCATGGGACTGACAGATTTGATAGGATCTGCTGGTGTAATTGTCTCTGTAGGTGTAATATTCTCTTTACCCCTCTTAAGTATAACAGAGCAATGCGAAGATTGAGCTTGGACTTAGAAAGAGAGAACTGATCATAACTCAGGCCTTTGGTGAATATATCAGCAAGCTGATGAGAGGAGGGAACCTAGAAGGTATGGAGAGATTTATGAGCAACTAATTCATGAACAAAGTGATAGTCAATATCAATATGTCGATAGCGAGTATGGGCAATTGGATTGGCAGCTATGTGGATAGTAGAGAGATTATTGACATAGATGCAAGGAGCAGCCTGAAGAGGGATACCAAGTTCTTGAAATAAGAATCTAAACCAGGAGATTTCAATGGTCGTATGGGCAAGGGCACGATATTCATCTTCACTACTAGAGCGAGAAATAATAGACTGTTTTATGGCAGTCTATGTGAGAATTAAGGCCAAAAAATATACAAGCACTAGTGGTAAACCGTCGATCATCTACAGAGCCAGCCTAATTAGCATCAGAAAAGTTGCATAAAATGAAGTCATCGAACTGGTGAAACACAAGACCTTGCTCAACTATACCCTTAATATACCAAAAAAATATGCTTGACAACCTAAAGATGGGAAGAATGAGGGTTGTACATGAATTGACGCACTTGATTGATAGTAAAGAAAATATCAGGTTGCAATAGAGTAGGATATTGGAGGCCACCCACCATGCTACGATAGGTAGAGGGATCAGGTAAGGGATCTCCATCCAAACAAAACAATCGAGTGTCAGAAGGTAATGGTGTAGGACATGGTTTACAATCAATCAATTAAATCGTTTTAATAAATCAACTGCATATTTAGTTTAAGAGAGGAATAAATGATCACTAAACCATGTAATTTCCATGCCAAGGAAAAAATTGAGCTCACCCATTCGGCAATTGTCAAAGGTGGAGCACAATTGATCAAGAAACTGGTGGGCACGTTGGAGTTTAGACCTGGTGACAATGATATCATCCACATAAACAAAGACATAGATTTTGCAAGAAAAGCAATGATAAATGAAGAATGATGCATCAGATTGACCAGGAGCAAATCCTTGAGAAAGGAAAAATGCACTAAGACATTGGAACCAAGCTCTAGGAGCTTGTTTAAGGCTATAAAGAGCCTTATGAAGCTGACATACATCCTGAGAACGTGAAGAATCATGAAAGCCAGGGGGTTGTTTCATATACACCATTTATTCCAAGTAGCCATTCAAGAATGCATTCTGAACATCAAGCTGTTGAGGGGACTAGTTAGAAGATACAGTCAGAGACAAGATAGTATGAATGGTGGCTAGTTTAACTACCTGGCTAAAGGTCTTTACACAATCAAATCCTTTCTGTTGATTGAAGCCTTTGGCGATAAGACAGGCCTTGTAGCGATCAATAGAGCCATTAGCTTTTCATTTTACTTTGAAAACCCATTTGTAGCCAACAATATTCATTTAATAGGAAGCGGGAACCAGAGACCATGTTTGATTTTTCATAAGGGCATCATATTCATCTTGCATGGCAGCTTGCCAGTGACTGTATTTGAAAGCCTAGGCAAAACTCGTTGGTTCAAAAGACATAAGATCAGAGCAAGTGACAGAGAGAGCATGTGGTAAAGGATGTAGGGTGGTGTGAGAGTATAGGGGTTTTGGTTCAGGACCAAATGGGATGATGGTCTTAAGACTCTTAAATTTTTTAGAAGGGTTTGGTGTGGTAGGAGAGTTAGGAAGGAGAGATGGGTCAATAGGGGAAGGAAGAGGCGTTGATATAGGTGAAGGGGTTATAATGTGGATGACAAGCGCGAGGCTTGTAGAGTTGGATGGTAGTGAGGGAGACATAAAAGTTGATAAGGGGTTGTTGGATTAAGAGACAAGGGAAGGAACAACTGCTGTTGAACTAGAAGAGAGAGGTGGTGTGGGGGAAGTTGTTGTGGGTTAGCAGAAGAAGTGACTAATGAAGAGTCAAGGATAATGTAGGTTGGACTTGTAGAATTATTGGTTTGTTGAGAGTATAGACTAAACCCAATATCAAGGTTAGCAGTAAGTATGGATTGGGCAACTTGTGTAAACTAAAGTTGCTAGTAGGGAAAGCTTGACTCATCAAAAATCACATATCGAGATATATAAATCCAACCTGAAACAGGATCAAGACAACAATAGTCTTTGTAATGATCATCATAGCCAATAAATATACATGGAACAAATTTGAAGTATAAATTATGCTTGTTGTATGGGACCATATAAGAGAAGTAAGCATATCCAATTTTTTTTTAAAATGCATAATTTGGTATGCATTGAAGTAATTTTTCATAAGGAGATATGTGATCAAGCTTAGGAGTTGGTAGACAATTAATCGGAAAAACCACAGTAGAGAAGGCTTCAACCCAAAAGTTGTGGGGCAATCAGGATTGGGCCAGTAAACAGAGTCCCATTACAACAATATATTGATATTTCCTTTCCACCACTCTATTTTATTAAGAAGTGTATGGACATGAGATTTGATGAGATATTTCATGATCACGTAAAAATATCATAAATAATTTGCTGGTAAATTCACCTCTACCATCAACCTGCAGTTGTTTAATGTGAGAGCTAAACCGATTTTCCACCAACTTTTTAAAGTGAATAAATGTAGTAAGAACTTCTGATTTCTTAACCAATAGATATAACCAAGTAACTCGAGTATTATCTTCGATAATGGAGAAATAATAATGATAACCAAAATTTGAGGAGATTGGTGCAGGACCCTATAAATCAAGATGTAAAAGTGTAATGAAAATTAAGCATGAGAGTGTCTGTCTTCAAATGACAATCAATAAGATTTTCCTAACAGGCAGATATGACAATTTTTATTAGAGACAATTGCACCATCAAGTGGTAAGTGGTACTTATTCAACAATATAGTAAAAACTAAATGAGATTGGTGTCCAAATCTGGCATGCCATATGTCTTGTGTTGTACACTTTCCATAACAGGCAATTTGACGAGCAATAGAAAGGGATGTTTGAATGTGATAGAAGCTATCAAAACTACTGCTAGTAAGGAGTACCTTCTCCATTTTGTCATCCTTCACATAAAAACCAGTGGCATTCACCTTAAAGTGACAATCATTATCACAACAAAAACAATAGATAGAGATCAAGTTTTTATGGATAGTAGGCACACAAAAAATTTCATTAAGATTTAATGATTTATACAACCCAATCAATTGTGTATTGCCAATATGAGTTATTGCTAACTGATTACCATTTCCAACAATAATTTTATCTGTACCTGTGTAAGGATGAACATTAAAAAAAGAGGTGGTGTTGGCTGTCATATGATGAGAAGCACCTAAATCAAGAAACCAATTAATATTTACCACATAAGCAGTAGGAGAAGGAGAGTTGCTAAAGTTTTCTGCCATATATGCATGAGGTCTACGGTTAGGACAAAACCAAGCTATGTACCCCTGCTTATTACATCGAAAACAAATGACTTCACTGCATTGGGTATTTAAGAATTTACCTTAAGGTGTTGGAAGCAAATGAGGGCACCCATTAAAGAGAGTTGCTGGAGAAGAGGTGAGAAGAGCAAATTGAGGGTTGTGAGGCTGAGAGTGACGATTTAGAAACCAAGCCCCTTGAGCCGGCTTCCAATACCCTGTTCACCTTGATCCACGCCCTTGATTCCAATTCCAGCCACGACCGCATCCTCTTTCAAATCCGTGATGAGGATTGTGATTGTGACTAGGCATGTTTGAATTGAAAGGGCATTCATTGGGCATACGGTCAGTAGCCATAGCAACTCTTGAAGTCAAGGTAAGAGACATTTGTTTCTATGAATGCTCTTTTCTTAGAGCTAAATCATATAATTGATCAAAGTCAATATCAGGATGCAGGTGAAGTGTTGTGGTATCTCTTTGTATTCAAGACCAAGTCCATCCAAAATATAATTGATGAGTTCATCATCGTCCATGGTTACACTAGATTGTATGAGAGAATCAAAGAGTGATTTGGCATAATTGAGATAATCAACCACTGTGGTGTTGTTGTCCTTCCAGAGAGTATGAATTTGGTCTTGAATAATCCATACACGAGTGTTAGCAATAGGTGAAAGACGTTTGGCTAGTGTAGTCCAGGCTTGATGAGCAATGATATATGGGATGAGAAGTGCTTTGATGGAATAGGAGGAAGTTGTTTTGATCCAACTCAAGACCAATTTATCTTTTGTTAACTCTGGGTGCACAAAACCATCTTCTTGCACTTTGGGTGGTTTTATGTTGTTCTTAATTACTGCTGTAAGGCCGTGCATCTCCAGTATATCTTTAAATTAGGATTTCCAACTCAAGTAGTTAGTGCGATCCATAGGAACATTGAACAAGGATGAGATATTGAAGGAGGTAGGAAAAGAATGAGATGTGAATGGAGGTGAGGAAAGTTTTGACATTTCAGAAATCGGTTTTGACATATCAAGATTTCTTGATTCTCCAGATTTGGGTGTGTTGGCCATTGGTTTGGGTAGGATCGATATTTTAAGGGTTAGCTCCAAAGAACTCTGATACTATATAAGAAAATAAACTCAATGGAAAAGAAAGGAATGAAAGCAGAGAGATTGAGAATAATTGTGACGCTAAAAGTGTCATTCTATTCTATTGTATGCAATATAAATATTGGTACATGGGTTAGACTTTCTTAAGTCTATTTACAGGAACTCAACAATGTAAAATAAGTCCAATCAATTACATGTATTACAAAGGGAATGTCAATTAATTATTCTAACTGAGGAATGTCGTTGCTTGTGATTAGGAGACTTCTAAGGCTGATGTAGTAGAATCAGCAGATTGCATGAAAATGATAGATTTGATAGGATCTATTAGCATAATTGTCTCTGCAGGTGTAATATTCTCTTTAGAAATAATGGTTTGGATAAAATAAAATGACAATTATATGGCTGCTGGTAGTTGAAAAATGAAAAGAGAGGTCGTTATTGAAGAAAATCAAAATAAAAGAGTGAAGCTAGTAAAAAAAGACGTTGGTGATGACAACATTAGCTAGAAGAGGTGGATGTGAATAAAATGACAATTATATGACAACATTAGCTAGAAGAGGTGGATGTTTATAGTGGTTCCAGGGCGGGGAAAATGGTGGGGAGTTTTTGTTTTTGTGTAGCTGGTTACTAAGTTTAGGTATAATATAATGGGTTTAGAGATTTTTTTTTTAATTGTGTTAGATGCGTGCAGGGAGAGAATGGAGGAATAATTTTTTTTTAATTTTTGATTTCTTCTTTTTTGTATGAGATAAATACATTTTTCATAGGGGAAAAATTTTATTTTTTTTCTAATTTTTTTGTCCAACAAGCAATATTAATTCATTTTAGTACCTTGTTTTTTTTCCTATATAAATATTTTTGTTGTTTTATATTTTATTTTTTTTTTAAAAAAAAAAGCAAAATCAACACCGATTTCATGAGAAAAACCAATGATTTTAAAAATAATATATCAAAATTTGAACTTGTCAAAAAAATTAAAATTAAATTTTTTTTAAAACAATGCTGAAAATAAAATAAATACAACTAGAAAAATAGAGAAAATAAATTAGATTAGAACAATTACTACCAATTGAGAAACTAATTTGGAGGAAATAAGCATTTCTTTTCATTTATTTAAACATAATAGCTACAAAACATACAATTTATGCCACTAATATTAAGTATTTTTCTTAGGATTTTGTACAGATATATTTGCAGAAACATAAGATCATCATGGATGTATAATTGTGGTATGTAGATGAGTACGAACTGCAACCCTTCATGGTACGGTCACGGTTGAGGGGCGTGAATAGAGAGAGACGCCAATGCCCACGGTTGAGGGGCGTGAATAGAGAGAGACACCAATGGGCATTGGCCTATATTCTCATAATCTCAGAAGCAACGTCAATGTGTTCCGCTACAAGCAGTAGTGTTTCTTTATTATTCATCTGGGCTTAACTCATTTGATATTGTAAAGAAATTCATGGATATCTGTTTCTTCAATGACGGGGGACAACGTGGCAGTAAATGCCACGAGTAGATACAGTATTGGATGGAGATCTGATTCCAGTCTTGTATTATCCAGCCAAGCAAGCAAGCAACAGCAGGCATGTCAGTCAAAGTTCGAGCCTAGAGGGGTCGGGTGTGGTGACCTATCATCATAGCAAGGCAAAGGACGGGAAGGGGATGCCCAGTCTGACGTGGTGGATCATGGCCAAAACTTTATGACAAAGGTAGCTGGAGAAGTCTTCACCACTTGTTTGAGTGGCAGAGACATTGCTCGGGACCTACATCCAATAATGTTTACGCTGCTCTTTCTTCATTTTTTGGATTAGTATGTTTGATCCAGCAGATTGACCATGACTACTTTCCTGTATTGTTTCTTGTCATATTCTTATCATAACGTCAATTTGATTAGCTAACGATGTAGCCGGTCTGGTAGGAACCAGAGGCTCTAGGTGATAGTGAGAATATGATTTTGTTTGATGAGAATCTGATAAAAATAGAAAAGGTGAATAACATTACATATACATATATATAAATGGATTAGTCGAATACAAGTAAATATAAGAGGAAATCTGGTTACCAACAAAGTATAATTAACATGTTATATCTATTGACTGATCATTGAATTAAACTTAAATTTGTTCAGTATATTTCTGATGCCTTATTCTATTGAAGGCATGACTGACTATAACCAGTAAAGATCTCTAAATTAGATCTTGAAAATGTTGTTTTTCCTTTTATTTTTATAAATTTGATGTTATTTTTTGATTTTTTTTGTTAGTTTTTCTTTTTATCCAGAGATTATGACTTTCCTTCTTTGTCAAGATCGGGTTTCAATTTTATATTTCTCATTTGCCTTTCTTTTCTTTTTCTCTTTTCATCTCTTTCAGGATCAAAAGAGTAATTCATGGAGTTGAATCATTAAAAATAAAAACGGTGGATTGGAAATACATAAAAGGGTCATCATAGACGTTTGAAATTTCTGAGATTGTGATTGCAGCCGAATAGAATTGACGCATGTTAATGCCTATCTGTCGTGAAGCCATCTAGGGTAGATTAATCCATAGCAAGTTGGGTAACGATCAATACATTTGCAAGACTATCATTATAAAATAAAAGTGAAATTACAGTAGATAAGTACTAGATTAAGAAAAAGCAACTTATCCAGACAAAGATTGCTATATAACCCAACATAGATACTCTACTTATCTGAAGATCTCTTTCCTCTAAAAGCCAGTTAGGACAAGGCAGAAACATGGCTTCTCCTGTCAGAAGCAGGCTTTCTCTTGCCATGGAGAGAACTGGCAAATGGTACGAACACCAATATTATTCATACATATATTCTTGTTTGTAGTTAATTGTACATGCTAAGTCGAACATTAGCTCTTGCTTATTATTGTCAGTCCTTTCTAAATTTTCTGTAGGGTCTTTTCTAAAGATATTCCTACAGATGTTGTGGTTGTAGTGTGTGAAGCCAGCTTTTCTCTTCATAAGGTATGGAAATGTTGTGTTACTGATCTTTTGCCAATCTTGTATTAATTTGTAGAACAAGTGCAAGAATTAAAGAATGAAAACGAGGAACAGCTTTTATAATGCTTAATTAATATGTTATTATGCTTTTACTACTTTGTGGCAGTCCATGCTAATGGCAAAGAGCAACTACATACGAAAACTAATTTTTGAATCAAAAGAACCGGAGCTAGATAGGATCAATCTGTCTGGCATACCTGGAGGGCCTGAGATCTTCGTAAAAGCAGCAAAATTCTGCTATGGTTTTAACTTTGAGATCACGGTTCATAACGTAGCAGCCCTTCGTTGTGCTGCTGAGTATCTTCAAATGACTGATGTGTATTGTGATTACAATCTTGCTGGTCGGACTGAAGATTTCCTTGCTCAAGTAGCCCTGTCTAGCCTTTCCGGCGCCATCTTTGTGTTAAAATCCTGCGAAGATCTCCTTCCTCTGGCTGAAGACGTCAACATTGTCCAAAGATGTATCGATGCCATCAGCCTTAAGGTACGTTGCTAGATTCACATAAATTAGTAGCTTGTGTAACAAATATTATCGGGTTATCTGGTTAATTTTCAGTACAATTTTGGTTGATTGATGTTAGTTTGATGATTGTCAGGCTTGTAATGAGGCAAACTTTCCAAGCAGAACACCACCAAATTGGTGGACTGAGGAGTTATCAATTTTAAACATAGAATTCATCGGCAGAATACTGTCTGGAATGAGGAAACGCGGCGCGAAAGCACTAACCTTAGCAAGTGCTTTAATAACATACACAGAAAGAAATCTTCGAGACCTTGTTCGAGATCACTCCGGCAGGTGCACCAAGTCCTCCATTTCTGATGATTCTGGTATGTATGCCCACGAACGCGAGCTTCTGCAATCAATAGTCTCTCTCTTGCCCTCGGAGAAAGCTTCCTTGCCTATCAACTTCCTCTGCTGCCTTCTCCGTTCTGCCATCTTTGTCAAGGCCTCAAATTCTTGCAAGAATGAGCTCGAGAAGCGAATCTCTGTGATATTAGAGCATGTCACGGTTGATAATCTACTCGTCATGTCTTTCACTTGTAATGGTGAGAAACTTTACGATCTGGATAGCATCAGGAGGATCATGTCAGGATTCATGGAGAAGGAGAAGAATATGGCTGTCTTCAGTGGTGGTGATTTCAAGGAGACATGTTCTGCAGCAATGCATAGAGTCGCAAAAACTGTGGACTCGTACCTTGGTGAGATCGCAACCTATCCTGAACTCACCATTTCCAAATTTAATGGGATTGCAACTCTTGTGCGGAAAGGAGCCAGAAAGGTTGACGATGATCTCTATCGTGCCATCGACATCTATCTGAAGGTATAATCAGTAAACTTTTATTAGCTATGCTTATCAATTCAAGCTTCTTTATTTATTTATTTCAGTGTTTGTTCATTTGAGAATAGGCATAGAAGTAATGGTTTTGAGTGCTGATTGCAGGCTCATCCGAATCTCGATGAGATCGAACGAGAGAAGGTTTGCAGTGTCATGGATCCATTGAAACTCTCCTATGAAGCTCGAATCCATGCTTCACAAAACAAAAGATTACCACTACAGATTGTTTTGCATACCCTTTACTACGATCAGCTTAAACTAAGGAGTGGTGCAGATGATCAGCCTGATGCTGCTGCAACAAGGAGTCAATTGCAATCTGATGTTTCACTTGTCAGTGAGAATGAGGCCTTGCGATCAGAGCTTAAGAAGATGAAG
Organism: Populus euphratica; assembly: GCF_000495115.2. Classification (NCBI taxonomy): domain Eukaryota; kingdom Viridiplantae; phylum Streptophyta; class Magnoliopsida; order Malpighiales; family Salicaceae; genus Populus; species Populus euphratica. The sequence goes on from NW_011499947.1 coordinate 164,680, forward strand.
CTTTACATCTCAGAAATGCAGAAGAATAAAGGGAGTTCAGCTAAAAGTATTTCTGCTGCTGCTGCTACTTCTGGGCCTCGAAAACATACCTTCTTCTCTTCCATGTCGAAGACCTTGGGGAAGTTGAATCCTTTCAAGCATGGATCTAAGGATACTTCTCATATCGATGACAATCTTGCTGTGGATATTACCAAGCCCAGGAGGAGAAGGTTCTCCGTTTCTTAGAACTTAAAACTAGCTAGTTAATTACCTTCCATTGAATTTGTGTGACAAATTTGCGTAGATAGAGCTGGACTGGTGATCTACTCGAATATTGTGATGGTATTATTTTGTTTTCCTTTAGTTTCTTAATATATTTGGATTATAAGTTCTAATAGTGAATATATGTGTAATCTCAATGTGATGTAAAATACTTAAGAAGGGAAATAATTGGTCAATGGAGAAATGTTTTATGAAATTTTCAATTAATAGAGGTTTTTTTGGAATTATGTTCTATCATTCAAATTTCAAAATGCTTTTCAACTTGTATTTTAATTAAATTATGCTATTTTAATTTTTTTATAATTTTAATATGAAAATATTGAAAAACAGTCTATTTATTTCTATAGCCTATATATCATGTGTTTATTTTCAATTATTAATTTTACCATGTTTTCAATTTAATCAATCCATATTTATTTATTTTACATTAATTGTTTAGAATCAATTATTTACGATAATTAAATTTAATTATAGTATTTGATTTGAATTCAATTGATAAATAAGTTGAATTCAAAGAGATAAAATTTAATTCATTTTATTTTCTATATTACTCTCATTATATTCATCTTATTTTTTCATGTCTTTAAAAAAAACAGCTAAATGAGTATTTTGAGAAAGTTAATGTAAATATTATTTTTTTTCATTTTGAAGATAAAAGAGGTTAAATTTGAATTATTTTTGTAGCAGTTTTAAAGATTAAATTATACTTAAAATTTATAAGAATAGTGCAAAGGATTTCGTTTCATTTGAATTCCAAGCATGCCGGTGTTTTCTACTTCATGAACTGGGTTGTGATCTTTTCATCTTGCGGGCTTGGATTTTAAAATGCTAGGCAAATGGTTTTGGACTTTCACCAAGCAAACAGGCTGTAGACTATGATGATGCTCTAGACCTGCCTATTTCACTTCCCCATTTTAGTCCTTCAGTTATTGTTTAGTGCCCAAAGGAAATTGTATCTGCACCCTTCGTTTGTCAACACAATTGATGCTTAAACTGGAGCAGATGCATAATTTAGTTAATAATCCTGATGTAAATAGTGTGTGTGGGAGTGTGTGTACAGTGGAGAAACTTGATGTAATGTAAATGGTAGATGCTGCTGGTTATTTACAGTGGAATCAATCCCAGTTTGGGCTTTTAAGTGACCATCAAAGATTCAGGCTTAAATCTTTCTTCAACATGACCGCTTGATTGACTTTCTGGCTATAGTCTGAAAATGGACAGATTTCACTGGATTGATAAGGTCACAGTGGCCAGCTACTAGATGGACAGATACGCTGAAGCCCTGAGCCAAAATGGAAGATTTGATGGAGAACCTGAATTCCCTTTCACCTGATGGATCTGATAACAATGTCATGACTTGAATCCCAACACACCGATGAGACAGGAGAGTAAGATCAGAATAATAATAGAATTCTGCTGTCCGTTCTTCTGTTAACTGTGTGTTTGGTGCTGTGATATCAGTCTAGAAGCGCACTCCTAATTTCAGAATTGATAGATGGCGTCGACTAGTTTTCAGAATACATGTCCTTCTCCGATGAACTCTGGCACAGCAGCGGGGCGACTCATGTTTCCAAACAAGCATTGCAGTTTTGGAGTTCATGACTTTTGAATCGAATGTTTAAAATAAACTACTTAGATCAATTTTGTTTGATGGTTCTCGACAATTAGAAATCCTGTTAATCCAGTATATACTACCAGGTAATGCAAGGGAGAGGAGAGGAAACCTTAATTTTTTAAGCCTGTATATTTGTTGAAAATAATTTTTTTAAAAAAAGTTAATTCCTGAAAAAAAAAGATATTTTTGAATATTTAATAGTATTATAAAAAATAAGTTAGCAAACACTTTCCAGTATTTGATTATGTTATGGAAAATGAGTTGGATAATAGCTTATTAATATTTTATTTTTTTTAAGTGTATTAAAATAATAAGAAACAAATCTTAGAAATTAAAAGGTTGAAAAAGAATGAAATTGAAAAAAAAATCTAATTTCATAAATTATCTCTGCGGGGCGACTCATGTTTCCAAACAAAAAAAACGTTGACTATGCTGTCGGCTTGGGAGCATGGATAAATTGCACCGCAGCTGGGCCAAATGGACCCTAAAGCACTCTAAAAAAGAAATAAGCATTGCAGTTTTGGAGTTCATGACTTTTGAATCGAATGTTTAAAATAAACTACTTAGATCAATTTTGTTTGATGGTTCTCGACAATTAGAAATCCTGTTAATCCAGTATATACTACCAGGTAATGCAAGGGAGAGGAGAGGAAACCTTAATTTTTTAAGCCTGTATATTTGTTGGAAATAATTTTTTTAAAAAAAGTTAATTCCTGAAAAAAAAAGATATTTTTGAATATTTAATAGTATTATAAAAAATAAGTTAGCAAACACTTTCCAGTATTTGGTTATGTTATGGAAAATGAGTTGGATAATAGCTTATTAATATTTTATTTTTTTTAAGTGTATTAAAATAATAAGAAACAAATCTTAGAAATTAAAAGGTTGAAAATGTATGTATAACGATGGACATTGGTGACGTAATTAGGATGCAGAAGCAAGATTCGAAGGAGCACTTGGAGACAAGATATATACAAGTTGGTTCAACACATGAAGTTAAATCCGACAAGATCCACTTTGCTTTGCCAGGCATGGCCATTAGTTGATGGGTTATCGGGTGACCTTTATGCTATCTTATAAAAACAAGTTCTTTATTAAAATATAATACCCTCCAACATTTAAGTCAATAAATTTTAGCAGGGAATTGATGCACACGAAAGATAAAGGGAAGGAAGACTGTGGAGAGTGTGTATTGTTATTGTTATTTGTCGTCTATGATTTACACGTTTACTTATATTTCAAGATATTTATACGTCTCTATCATATAAGTTTTAAAATAAAATAATAATAAATAATTGTTTTTTTTTTTTTTTTTTTTTTTACGTGGGGAGTTATATGAAAAGATGGGTTGGTTGCTGCGTCGTGTTATTGATGAGAAAAATTAATGCTTGAGGTTGACTAGCGGGGGTGACAAGCGTGCACACCAGGACTCAAACCCATGTGCGATGGAAGGAGCTTGGCTCCTGCCACCGCTAGACCAAGCCCCTCGGTGCTAAATAATTGTTTTTAGTTATATGAGAAGATGGGTTGGTTGCTGCGTCGTGTTATTGATGAGAAAAATTAATGCTTGAGGTTGACTAGCATGGAAGGTTGGTGAGTCAAGACAGGTCGAGAGGAGATGACCTTTTGCTAGAGGATAGATTCCTTCTAATGAAACGGAGCACTTTTATGTGAAAATTTAAAAAAATTATTTTAAAAAAAAATAATAAAAATTAGTTTAAAAAAATATATATTTGATTAAAATTATAATTAAAATTAAGATTAAATAAAAAATATTCTAATATGTTTAGTTGAATTTTTTTTTATAATTTCCTAAACTTTTAACAATATGCAACAATAATAGGTAAAATATCATTAGGAATAAAAATAGAATTGCAATCAAATTCTGTAAATATTACATTATAATATATTTTTTTTCTAATATAATTATGTAGTATCATTGAATAATATCAAATATTATTTTTTTAAATAAAACACAATGCCAAAAAAAAAAATTGGATTGTTTTTTTAATTTATTAGATTGAACCCAGTCCAATATATTTAAATTAAGATCTAAACTCGTATGGATTATGAACAATAAAAAATAAATTAATTCAATTACTCTACTATTTACATGTATAGTAAATAAAAAGTAAATTATAATTTATTTTCCATGAATGAACAAAAATAACAGCAATTTAAATAATTTTATCAAAACAAAACTCAATTTTTAACTTAATCAACATTAATATTTATAGCTCAGTGTGAGCCTCAATACCCACTTCAATACCAAACAGTCACTAAATAAAATTAATTAGCTGATAAACTACCCAGGGAAAGCAATTCATCCACACCTCATAAATGTGATTCATAATTTCATTTTCTCCAGGGAAACAAAACTAAATAGAAAAGAATTTCACATGGAAGAACACACCTTCCAACAAGTTTTGAACCCTCTGAATCGAGCAGTTTTAATTAAATCTTATATTTAAAATAGCTTTGAATATCAATAGTTAAATTTCAAATAGAATTTAATCTTTAAAAACAACATAAAAGTTTACTACACTAAAAAAAGTTTAATGTTAAAACTATTTTTTTAAAATACTTATTTTTTTTAGAAACCTTTAAGAAAATAAAATGAAGGTAATTAAAGTAATATAAAAATTAAATTAAATTAAATTTTATCTCTTTCACACTTATAAATTTAACTTATTTATTAATTGAATCCAAATTAAACACCACTGTAATTAAATTTAATTACAACAACAAATTAGTTTTAAATAAAATGTGTGAGTGGATGCATGGATTCATCCTCAACGAGTCTCTAATGATTATTATACTTTAAATTAATCCCCATAATTAAAGGTCCGAGGCTACCTGGGTTTGGATCACAATCTCGAACTATAATAAATTAACAAGATTCTCGCAACAAGGACGATTTAGGATTAAAGAAAGGGCAAGACGGTCGGCAAAAATCTGTAAAGAAATTGGGCCCTCCCACTTTGATTTTATAATACAGTAACCACACAAAACGATCGTAAACAAATGAGCATGCAACTAGGATTTTCTGCCCCCATAGATATAAGAATATGAAAGAGATTTGAGCAGTGAATGATATGACCTTGATTTCCAAGTCAAAATCAGCTTCATGGGATCGATCGCAGCGACTGTAATCACTTAATTATGAGCTCAATGTGATCCAGGAATTATGTATGTATTAAAAAATTATTATTTTAATTTAAAAAAATTAAAATTGGATTAACTTTTTTTCTTCCTAATTGTGACATAAAACCTAATCGATTTAGTTGGAGTTTTAAAACTATAATGATGTTTGTTCATTGCGTGATCATAAAGGTAATGGTTTCCCAGTCCCCACTCCTCGTCCAAATTAACTTTTGACCAGCTGCCATGTCCATGCACACTTGTTTCCAAAGCTTCCATGTCTCATTTCTACGTTTTCTTATTCATCTGTTGCAGCTGTATAATCCCATCCATTTCTTTGGTCAATTCTTTTAAAAATCAGGCAACAAAACTTCCAATTCTCTGCCAAGCTGGGAGGATAATTCCTTCCATGCATCTTGTAATGTGTCATATAACCTTGATGCATACGTACATATATAGGGACAGGAGAGACTTGGAGATGTGATTTAATTAATTTTGAGTTTTATTCTCCCTTTAATTAGCTGTTAATTATTGATCTGCAGGGAGAAGTCATTTCTTTTTTTATACCACAGTATGTACGATAAAGTAAAGAGAGTCAGTCCCCAGATGGCAATCATGAACTTATTCTTTTATGAGAGTTGATTAGACATCATAATTAGGGTTGGAAGTTAGTTTCCATCCATGGATTCTTTTAGATGGGTTCTCGCTAGCTTGTGGTTAAGGAGTAAACTTCACTGGAACATTTAAAATATGCAGCAGCAGGCAAAACATGATTCCAAAATCCATCACTGGCATCAATTATGACTCCAAACATTTTATCGACCAGATTTCAAAGCAAAGGCAACGTACTCTCTTTTTTGTCATAATTTTTTACATTAAATATATTTACATAAAGATCTGCAGCTGCATGTGTACGTGGAAAAAAAAGAGCATTGAAATTGATTTGGTGGGGGTGGTTGGGCTTGATAACAAAAAAACAAAAAAGAAGAAAAAAAGAAGGTAGAGAGTCGTTGGAATTTGATCTGTATTTTCTTCACCTTCCCAAACCCTGTCCTTGTAGTTTCTCCAAGGTCTGTCCATCCATTCTACCTCCAAATTTCAAGTGTTCTCTTTAAATTAATGCGTACTGTTCATAGGACAGCTCAATAATTTATTTGGCTAGCTTTCAAGTATTCTTGATGACAATAACAAGAAGAAGAAAAAATTAGTTCATGGAACAATAGTGGAGAGGAGACATAATAATTTCATTGAATTATGGGGGAAAACCGAGGGGGCATGAAAGAGTTAGAAATGTACGTAGGGCATTGTTGTTGTAAAGCCATTAATTGTCTGCATAAAAACTCGAGTTTGGTTCATGCAATATCTGTAGTGAAGCTCTTTTTCAATGGGTTTGAACATGTATCCCTTGGCATCTTACTTTGAATTTAAAGACTTTATCCTTTTTCAAACCTGAAACTCTCTCGAAGTTGCAAAAGTATATTATAGACGAAGAAGGAAAAGAGGACAGGAATCTAATTTATTTATTTTCCCATGAAATATAGAATAATATAGTTTTTTTTTTTGTTCTATTAGAACAATGTGAAATGTGAGGATCAAAGCAATCTAATAGATGTTTATGAGTAGTGTTTTGATACTATTTTATTTATACTTAATTGAATTTAAATACTATTATTCATGCATATTCAATCCATTATATGATGGGAGATATAGATTTTGATTGAAATTCAAATATCTATTGAAGTGTTCATTATCTAACACTCATTAAAGAACCTTTTATTTGAAGAAGTATAAGCACATTTATTTTTATATTTCAAAAATGTTTTTAAAAAAATCAAATTTTTACTGAAAACTAAACTTTATAACATCCTTTGAAAATATCTATAAAAAAAAGATCTGCTTGGATTTGATATTTAGTTGATCAATATAAATTATTTTAAGAAAATCTTAGTTAAAAAATGGTAGAGAAAACCTATAATTCTTTATAGTTAATTGTATATTGAAAATATCATAGTTAATCAATATAATTTCTTTCAAAAGATCTTTTATATATATATAAAAAAACTATAATTTTTTAAAACTTACTTTTCCATACACAATCATAAAAACTTCTGGGATGCGAAACACGCACCCAGCACATGACTTGGCGAGGAAATGTTGAATTGCCTGCGTAGCAAATGGTGGTGAAAAAGCAGGTAAGTCTCCGCAGGCCAATCCCCACCAAATTCTTTATTATCATGTTTTGGTGAGAAGAGGAAGGGGAGGGAGAGAGCAGTTGCAATTTAGAAAAAAGAAAGAAAAAGTCTTTGCATCCAGGCTTGCACTTCTGACGCCTATCCATGTGGCCAGGCATCCTTCCACAGACTGTAACCCTACAGTGGCATAGTTGTGATTATGACGTGAGTGAAGCGTCGACCAAGAGTGAGATAAACATCTCCTCAACTCCCTGAATCTGTACAGTGAAGTGGCTTTCTTTGGAGTTGATTAATTTAAGGTATGAGGTTGATTATGTAATTGTCCTTGATAAGTCAAACTCTCTCACTCTCTCTCTTCCACTCTCTCCTCTCTCTTTACTGTAACTGTTACAGGGACTAAGTGTCTAACCTCTTAATTCTCTCTTGCTTCTAATCTTTCCCTTTCGCCTTTTTTTAATTCAAAAACAAGAAATTTGCCTTCTTTTCCACTCCTCAACAAGACAAACAGTAGTAGTCATTTGCTCTCACTTTTTGTTTATTTTGTCTTAAGTAAACTCAAAGCTTAAAGCTGCTGCCGCTGCCGCTGACTCTACCCTCTTAAATGCTATGCTAATCTTGGGCTAAAAGTGCTCAACTATTAGTTGGGTGCGGAATCAAATCCTCAAAGTTTGTGAATTCCTATGTTGCTGGCTCATTGTCCAAAGATTACTCATTTCAGCTAATTACAACATTCATGCTGGATCTAAAGCTTCTCTCTTTACTGATTCTTGATATGCTGGAAATGGGTTTCTTCAGTTGGTTGGTTCTTTGGAGGTTTCAGTTATAGTTTCTCCATAAAGAGAGTGAGAGAGAGCTGGAGAAATGGCAGCTACTGGGTTCAATTATCAAGGCATTATTTGATGAGAGAGTCTTCCTGCATGCTTCTTTCTACAGGTTCACAATTTTGCCTTTAATTCTTTACTCTTCTGTTTCATTAATCAAGCTCTTCAAGGTCTACCTGCATTATTTATTTTTTTACATTTTGGGCATTTTCTTAAGCTTCTAGATCTGTTTCGTTTTGAATATTGTTTGTTGATTCTCACAAGAAAGTCAATTTCTTATCTAATATGAGGAAACTTTTTGGTTTCCAGATTTTCAAGTGAGTTTGTTGCAATGTTTGTCATACTTGTGTTTGCTTTGGATCTCTTCGGGATGCTTTTTAGGCTTGACTAGTTTCGATTTGTTTTCTTTCTTTTCAATGCAAAGAATCCACCTTTAGTTGTTCAACAACTCTAGCTAGCATGACTTTAAATTGCTTAATTGCCATTCTGTCCTGTAAAATTTAGCAAACTTTCTCGTTTCTCCATGGCTTCTTTCTCTCTTCAACTTCAACAAGTGCTGTACCTTTGTTATGTCCTTGAAGCCTAACTCTTATCCTTCAAATACTTGTAATGTAGGATCTTACTGTGATATTTCTGGTATAGAACCAAACTTGGTCATTCTCAAAGCCTTTGGATTCTTTTTTTATTTTGTTTTCTTTAATTAATTAGCATGTGGTTGTAATTTGCTTTATCTGATGGTCTTTGATGAGCAAAAGCATGTGCTGCCTTTTTATTTCTCACCTTTTTGTTGTTTATTTATTTTTTCCTGTTGGTATTGGGTCTTTCTCTATGCCCTTTGGCCATCACTATAGAGAATAAGTATTTCATTTGGGAAGCCCCGGAATGTAATGGAAAAGAGTTGTTCTTTTGCTTGCTTTATTCGTTTTGTGATATCTTTTGCCTCTTGCTTTTGGATGGTGTTACCTTTTCTATTTGCCCTTAGCATTTCTTTAGATACTGGATGAAACATAAAAGTGAGGAGTAGTAGAAAAATTTATCTCAACTTCTCTGGCAAGAGAAGTAATGATCAATCAACAGCTTTTTAATTTTAGATCTTCGTATCTTTAATGGCTGAAGTACAGGACACACTTGCTGTTGTTTTGGGTGCTTAGCAGACAAGACCGCTGTAATCATAATATGAACTGGAAAACTAAGACGATTCAGATTTAAGCTTAATAGCAACACATGAAGTTTTCATTTGATCGATGCATAGCAAAGTGAGAAGCTCTTTATGTGAGAGATTGCTACCCCATGAGTATTGCATTTGAGAATTTTGTCTTTTTTGCTGCAATTAGCTTGTGATATAATGGGGATGCTTATATTCTTTTCTTGTAAAGATTCATGAATTGCCTTATGTTGGCTGTCTAATGCTGTTTTCTGGTTTCTGTGCTGAATCAGGGAAACAGAAATAAGTGAAGGGCCTCTATTTCCATACAGCAAGTCCAAATCAACTCCCCCATGAAGATCTTCCTGGGTTCAGTTATTTATTTCTTTGTCATCCTAACCATCATTTTTCCTTTTGCTTTTGCTGACCTGAAGTCAGATAAGCAAGCTCTTTTGGACTTTGCTACTGCTGTACCTCATTTAAGGAAGCTCAATTGGAACCCCGCTTCATCGGTCTGCAATTCTTGGGTGGGTGTCACTTGCAATTCGAATCGCACTCGTGTGTCTCAACTGCGACTCCCTGGAGTTGGACTTGTGGGTCGTATCCCACCAAACACTCTTGGTAAACTTGATGCCCTCAGGGTTCTCAGCCTCAGATCCAATGTCCTCGAAGGTGATCTTCCTTCTGAGATTACCTCTCTTCCATCACTCACGAACCTCTTCCTCCAACATAATAACTTTTCCGGTGGCATTCCAACCTCCTTTTCCTTGCAGCTCAATGTGCTGGATCTCTCATTCAATTCTTTCGCAGGCAACATTCCTCAAACATTAGCAAATTTAACACAACTTATTGGGTTAAGCCTCCAAAATAACACACTTTCTGGACCCATACCTGATCTTAGTCACACTAGGATCAAGCGTTTGAATTTAAGCTACAACCATCTTAACGGTTCAATTCCAGTATCTCTTCAAAATTTCCCTAATTCATCCTTCATTGGAAACTCTCTCTTATGTGGACCTCCTCTCAATCCTTGCTCCCCAGTCATTCGTCCACCTTCTCCATCTCCTGCTTACATTCCCCCACCAACAGTTCCACGTAAGCGAAGCTCAAAAGTGAAACTGACAATGGGAGCTATCATTGCCATAGCTGTGGGAGGGTCTGCTGTTCTGTTTCTTGTTATTTTAACCATCTTGTGCTTCTGTTTGAAGAAAAAGGATAATGGCGGCAGTAGCGTGTTGAAAGGGAAGGCAGTTAGCAGTGGAAGGGGCGAGAAGCCCAAAGAAGAGTTTGGAAGCGGGGTGCAAGAACCTGAGAAAAACAAGCTGGTGTTCTTTGAAGGCTGCTCTTACAATTTTGATCTCGAGGATTTATTAAGAGCTTCAGCTGAAGTTCTAGGAAAAGGTAGTTATGGCACAGCATACAAGGCTGTCTTGGAGGAATCAACTACAGTTGTGGTGAAAAGGTTGAGAGAAGTGGTGATGGGGAAGAGAGACTTTGAGCAGCAAATGGAGAATGTGGGGAGGGTTGGGCAGCACCCAAACATTGTGCCACTTCGTGCTTATTACTACTCAAAGGATGAGAAGCTTCTAGTGTACGACTACATCCCTGGTGGCAGCTTATCCACGCTTTTGCATGGTACGCCTTAAGCTCTAGTAATGAGTCTTAGAAGTTGCTTTAGAAACTGATGAATGATGCTTTCACTTACTTTTATTTTACACTACAAGAACATAGGTATGACCGGAATGGCGATAATACTATGAAATATTTTACACAGTGCGACTATTGTTTACCAAATTTACTTTCCTCGCAGTTTTTGACCAGCCTTTTGGATACAATAACCATTTTCTGAGGTCCTACATGGAGGATTAGCTCAGTAATTATTTATCATGCCAGAGAATGGCACTATGGATTTTGTCATTTTTCAATCAATTGTGTTTGGACAAGCTGTCCATGTTCCTAGAAGAGATGATTCTAGGAGGTCATTTTCCATTTTGCATCAATCAACCTATACTCTTGGCAGTTAAATTCAGTCAGGCATGGAATTTAGAACTGTTGATTCACTAATATCCTAAACTCCATTCAAATATGACAACAGCGAACAGGGGAGCTGGCAGAACTCCACTAGATTGGGACTCCAGAGTTAAGATTGCCCTTGGAACTGCTAGGGGAATTTCACACCTGCATTCAGTTGGCGGTCCAAAGTTCACTCATGGAAATATCAAGTCGACAAATGTCCTCCTTAGCCAAGACCATGATGGTTGCATCTCTGATTTTGGCCTAACCCCTCTTATGAATGTACCTGCTACTTCATCTCGGAGTGCAGGTTATCGTGCTCCTGAGGTGATTGAAACTCGTAAGCACACTCATAAATCAGATGTCTACAGCTTTGGTGTTGTCCTCCTTGAGATGCTGACTGGGAAAGCTCCAATCCAATCACCAGGACGTGATGACATGGTTGATCTCCCTAGATGGGTCCAATCAGTTGTAAGGGAGGAGTGGACAGCTGAGGTTTTCGATGTTGAACTGATGAGATACCAAAACATTGAAGAAGAAATGGTGCAGATGTTGCAAATTGGAATGACCTGTGTAGCAAAGGTGCCCGACATGCGACCTAACATGGAAGAAGTTGTTCGAATGATTGAAGAAATCCGGCAATCTGACTCAGAGAACCGGCCATCTTCTGAAGAGAATAAATCCAAGGACTCAAATGTGCAGACTCCATGATTGACTAAATGTTGTTGCTGCTAGATTTCAGGATCAAGATTCAAAATGTTCTATGAGCAACTGCCTTGAAAGGTTTCTGGAACATTTTTTCCAACTTATGTGTATGTGCAGCATCATAGAGTGTGAATTTGTCTCATGTTTTTCCTTTGTTATTGTGTAGTATTGCTTTGATTTTCCATTTTTTAGTCTGATTAGGTGGAAACCTCTTGATTCGTTGTAAAATTTAATTCAATACTGTGAATGAATTGATGACTTGAATCAAGAACACTGCATTTTTTCTGCCTTGGCTGGTGAATGTGCTTCCTTTTTTATGTTGAACACCATCTTAGCCATCTCCATGAAAATGATGAAATTAGCCATCTCCATGAAAATGATGAAATTAGCCATCTCCATGAAAATGATGAAATTAACGGCGGTTCTCTTTGTTAAAATAATTAAGATCAAACATAAAAGAAAAGCTAAAATTTTGATTCTCTTTATTAAAATAATTAAGATCAAACATAAAAAAAAAAGCTAAAATTTTGAATAATCTATATGTTATGAGTGCTTATCTTTAACTTATATAAAAGAAAAGCTAAAATTTTGAATAATTTATATGTTATGAGTGCTTATCTTTAACTTAATTACTGATAAAAGTATATATAGGTTAAATTGAAAATAATATTCTACCTTTAATAGATAAAATTACATAAATATTATTTAACATTTTTTCTCAAACTCATGATGCGACAGCTACAAGCATCAAGAGATTGTCAACCAGAAAACAAAAACGAGAGATAAAATGCGTCTTGGTAAAGAAATCTGCAATCTGCAAGGAAGAAGGAACAAAAAGCAAAGCAATGGTGCCATATTTGAGATGATGACGAGTAAGATTACAATCGATCTTAATGTGCTTAGTTCGCTCAAGAAAAACCAAGTTATGAGCAATCTGAATAAAACTCTGGTTGTCACAATACATAGGAGTAGGATGAGAAAAGAAAACTCACATGTCAGCAAGTAACCAAACAATTTCTTTGGTAGTAAATGTCATGGCAAGATATTCTGTTTCGGTGGATGATTGAGAAACAATAGATTGTTTCTTACTTTTCTAAGAAATAAGAGAATCACCTAAAAAGATACAGAACCCAATAACGATCTGTGGGATCACTACCATGATCAGTGTTAGAGTATGCACGCAACTCCAAGGAAGAGGTGGATGAAAATAAAAGACTGAAAAAATGTACCCTGAAAATATCGTAAAATACAAAGAACAGCTGCCCGATGAACAGTAGTAGAAAAAGCAACAAATTGACTAACAATATGAATAGCATATGAAATATCTAGATAAGTAATGGTGAGTTATACCAAACTCCCAACAATAGTGCGGTATAAAGTAGGATCTATCAAAGGTAAACCATCAGAAGAAAAGTACATTGCATTAACCTCAATGGGAGTATCTACAGTTTTGTTATCAGTAAGTCTAACCCACTCAAGAATATCTACAACATATTTCTATTAAGAAATAAGGTAACCTTTAAGTGAGTATGCTACCTTAATACCTAGAAAATATCGAAGATAACCCAAATCCTTCATTTCAAATCGTCTAGCTAACTATATCTTCAAAACTGAAATACCATCAATGTCATCACCAATAATAATCATATCATCAACATATAAGACAAAATGATATGACCTGCATCGGTGCACTTAATAAAAAGAGCAGAATCATGACTGCTAGAAACAAAGCCATGACACGAGATCACAATAGAGAATTTCTCAAACTAAGCACGGGGTGCTTGTTTGAGACCATATAATGCTTTCTTAAGCTTACAAACATATCCAAAGTACGAATCAAAGATCTCCATTCAAAAAGATATTTTTAACATTAAAATGAGAAATATGTCACTGACGAATCGAAGTTACGACAATAAGAGTACGAATAGTAGCTATTTTTGCAACTGGAGTAAATATCTCCTCATAGTCCATACCATACTGTTGAGAGTATCCTTTTGTAATCAGCCTAACTTTGTATCGCTCAATAGACCTATCAGAATTAGTTTTGATTTTATACACTTAACGACAACCAACAACACTCTTATCAGGAGGTAGAGGAACCAGATCCCAAGTATCTATTGACATGACTAAAAGATTGATGTCTTCTCTCAAGTGCAAGAGTGTCGAAGTAATAAATAACCTGGCAAGACCGGGGTCGAACCACAAGGAGGTTAATTGTACAAATTATAAAGAGCAATAATAAACAACAACAATAGTAATAATAACAATAATAATAATAGGAGAGAGTGAACAAGATAACAAATATAAAACATGTTAGTATCAAACATTAAAGTCCATATTAAGTTTACATTATACTTATTCTTACACCATTAGTGTAACCTTTTCACCTTGACATAATTAACTTAGCTAGACATAATGAAAGAAAGCAAAATAGATAAACAAAATAAGAACATAAAAGTTAACTAAGTAAAGGAAAGGAAATGAAAGGCATAAACTTAATATTAATGAAAACAAAGCATAAAAAATACAAAGAGAGAAAGGAAGAGCATGATCTTGATCTGGAAACCAAGATGCCTAAATGCATGGCAAATGCCTCCTTTTATAGGCCAAAATTGGGAACTATTGATTTGATGACTAATTGATAAGTGGGTGACCAACTTTTGACTTGGTGACAATCCTTATCTTCTCTTGTCTGCCCAAAACGTCATTGATAACGTCAAAACTGGAGCCAGTTGCAAACATGAAAGTTGTAGGCAATTGTCTCAGCTTTCTTGTGTAAAAATTTCAGCTCATTTGGACTTCTAGAACTCCAGATATGGCCAAAATACCGAATAGTGCTCGGGCTGGAAGACAGATTCGGGCTTCTTTGTTGTTGCTACAATTTGGACTTGATAATGGCCTTTTTAGATCTTGGGCTCCATATGAAAGTTGTAGGCCTATGTCTTACCTTTCCATCCATATAAATTGGACCTAAATCTGAGATATATAGCTCCAGATATGACCCATTTACCGAACAGTGTTCCGGTTTGGATTGCACCGACATCTCTTTTCTAAGTTTGGCCATCTCTTTATCCTTGCAATTTAAGTTCTTCAAGTCATCAATCAATCCTTTCATTTATGTGATAGGCCTGCATTAAAAATAGACATTTACCATAAATTAAAGGTATCTTATGTTATTAGATATATTATTATAAAACATGCTTTGGTTAAGGAGTTATTGATACTTCAAGTGCAAAATGATGATATAAAACCATGATAAAAATGCACTTTTAAGTACTAATCATCTATCTTATACAAAGCAGAAAGTTCTTCATCCATAGCTTGCTGCCAAAGCGAATCAAGAATTGCCTTTTTATAGGAAGAGGGCTTAAAGCGACAATGAATAGAAGCTAAAAAGAAAATAAATGATGAACAATAATAAGAATAAGCAAAATTTGGTAATTTTGTGGACTTACGAATACAGATGGACTAACGTGAAGGTGGATCCACAATCTCAGATGAAGTTTGAGGGGCTGTAGATGAGAATAGAGCTTCAGGTATGCTCGAGAGTAAAGTACCAATATCTGCAAAGTTATGAGTACAAATTAATCAAATATGAGGAAAGGTATCATTACTGGAATCCTCAGAAAAAGAATCTATACGAATAAGATCAGATTTAGTCAGGCTATGAGTAGTGGATGGAATAGAAAAGAAAAGTATATGCTTAAGGAAGACAACATGATGAGACACATAAAGTTTTTGAGTTATTGGATCAAAACAACGATACTCATTTTTACATTTACCATAACCCAGAAAAACACAAATAGTGGATTGAGATGATAGCTTACTATGTTCTACATGAGGACAAAGGACGAAGAACAAAACAAGTACAACCAAGACTTTAAATGAGGAATAATCAGGGATATACCCATATAACTTTTCAAAAGGAGATAGACCCGAACTATGAGAAGATGAAATTATATTAATCAAACTTACAACAGTAAAAATAGCTTCTCCCTAAAACTCACTAGGAACAAAATCAGACAACAAGAAAGAACGAGTAGTTTCAACAATATGCCTATGTTTTCTTTCAGCAATACCATTTTGCTTAAGAGTATCTGTACATAAAGTTTAGTAGATGGTTCCATCTAAGGCAAGTAATTAGCAAAATTTATTAGAGGTGTATTCCCCACCTAAATCACACCTAAAGCATTTGATTACAGTGGAATGTTGAGTTTTGATAAGAGCTCGAACAGCAGAATGTATCTCAAAGAATTCGGGACAATGTTTTATTAAATAAACCTAACAATAATGAGTATGATCATTAATAAATGAGACATAATATCGAGACCCTCTTTTTATGGCAACAAGAAAAGGTCCTCATACATTAGAATAAATCAAATCAAATGGTGAAGATGAAACAAAAATACTTTAATTAAAAGGTAAAACGAAAAATTTTGCCAGTTTACATCTACTACAATTAGAAATGTCACAACTTTTCAAATTTCCTGAAGCTCGTATGGATGTTAAAAATCTTAAATGAGAAAACAAAATATGACCTAAACGGGAATACCATAAAAAAAATAGAAAATGAAAGACTCAAACGAAAGGAAGACAAATCAACAGTAGTAGTAGCAGTGGCAGCAACAGCAACAACTGACACTTTTAACTCATCCAAAATATATAGTGCAACAACAACTGGCACTTTTAACTCATCCAAAATATATAGTTCATTCTTCATACAATCTGTCCCAATCAGCTTTTGAGACTACAAATTCTATACACAACAAAAAAACCCAGAAAACATGATTAAATAATCACCAAAATCACATATTTGGCCAACAAATGCAAGATTCAAGTTGAGTTTTGGAATAAGATAACCATCAGGGAGAGACAAGTGAGGTGTGACAACAAAACCAACACCTGTTAAGGGCATAGAAGTGTCATCAACAGTCATAATAGAAATGGAGGATAGAGGGGACATAAAGGAAAAAGATGAGGAATCTAAAGATATATAATGGGAAGCACCAGAATCCAAAACTCTTTCGGAATGTGACATACCTGAGGAACTATGAGGCAATTGATATATAGAAGAAAAAACAGACATTGCTTGTGGTTGTAAGGAGAGAAACTTCTAGAATTGCTTAGCCAAAGTATTAGGATCAGTAATAAAGCCTGGTAAGCTACCGCTGCAGTATTGTGATGTGGTGGTTTATAAACCTGAGGTGGTCTATGAGCATTAGATTGTAACTGATCGCCAGATTTCCAAACTTGATTCTACTGTCTCAACTTAGGACACTGAGCCTTCCAATGACTTTTCTGCTTATAGAAACTGCACTCATCGAAGTCAACCCTTATATAAGGCTTGTTCTGATGATTAGAGAATGGCTTAAAAGATACTGCTAATACAGAAGAATTTGAAGCAAAAAGAATTCTCTTTTCAGAATAAGACTGAAAACTTATTTCTTCAACCAAAAACTCACTAACAATAGAGTCAACAGAAGACAGTGGAGAACGATGCAGAATTGAACCTCTAAGTCCTTCGAAATTACTGTGAAGTGCTATTAAAAACTATAACAATCATTGATGCTCTCTACGTTCAATATAAGCACCACATGCTTTTAATTCTGCCGATTTTATAAGAGCCAATTAATTTCAAAGATCTGTCATGGTAGAATAAAACTCTTAAATACTTATATTTTTCTGGTAAAGAGTTCGTATGTCATTCTCTAACTAATACTATTTTGTAAAATTTGATTATGTGAATAACCATTACAGATGATCTTAAACCTCCTTTATTGTCTCATATTTTGCCAACTGTGTACCTATAAAATGCTTAACAGAATTGTTGATCTAAGTAATGATCTTTGCATTGTTTGCTTTCCATGCATCTATCGAAGCAGTATCTCCTTCATCAGTATTCTTAGGTACCACATAAGTTCCATTGACATATCCCCATATCTTCTTACCCTTAAGAAAATTTCTCATTACATAACTCCAATACGAATAGTTCTTCCCATCCAACCTCACTCACAGACTAAAGTGAATCATCTCTTTCAGTAGCCATAATCAACGATCACAGAGAACCAATCAACAATCACAGAGAACCAGAATGCAAAACCAACGGAAAATCAAAATACCAAATTGCAGAAAATAAATAGAGATTACAGAACTAACAAATATCTTCTCAAAATTATATGATTACTTCAAAACACAAAATAAATTTACACAAAATAAATTTATAGAAATTGAGCGCAAATACCAAATTGCAAAAGCTGAAGGGAATATGAAATACCAAAATAATTACAGAAACTGACGAAATACCAAATTTTGCAGAAGCGGAAAATAAAATCTCACTCCAAAAAAATTATGAGATTAAGTCTGTGCTTGAAATTAAGTCTTATTCCATAAAATCAGCTCTGATATCATATTAAAATAATTAAGATCAAACACAAAAGGGAGGCTAGAATTCTGAATAATTTATATATTATGAGTGCTTAGCCTTAACTTAAATATAAATAAAGTATATATAGGTTAAACTGAAAGTATTATTCTATCCTTAATAAAAAAGACTACATAAATATTATTTAACTCTTTTGATCTGCACTTGAAAATCATGATTTTATCAGCAAAAACGTGACAAGAGCAACTTTTGACTACTTGAGATTATCAAACATCAAATTAACACATGACAAGCTATTCTAATTTTTAGTCAGTAATATGTCAAAGCCGAGGAGTTTATAATTTGGATTTGTATTCAACAAAACAGGGCATTGTTCAGTGTGGTCTCTTCCTTTAAATGGTTTGTTTGTGGTGTTCTCATGTCTTGGTACTACTTATTAAGTTTTATAGTTCAAATTTTGATTAATGCTTCTTAACTCTTCTTTCCCTTCTTAACTATAAAAAAAAAACCTTACAAATTCATCAAGAAAAAGATATATAGAAAGCTAACTCGAGAAAAGCATATGGCAAGAGCAAAATAATTAAGACAAATTTAGCTCTCAAACAACAGACTATCAATATGACTTTGTAATTATAATCATTTGGCATTATATTACGAATAATAAAAATAAAACTTATTATAAATAGAAGTTTTGTTCGTATCTTTTAATTTTTTAATTTTTCCAATTTAGTAGAATCATAATTAGAATTGAATTCTATTTTTAAATTCATAAATAAAATAGAGAAAAAAATAAAACAAAATGAAATGAAAAATATTAGATACTATGGATTCAGATAATTAACTATATATTATTGGATTTGAATTAATGATTCATGGTCGCGTAAAAATAATATCCAAATCATTAAATTAAATATGTTATTTACCATAAAAAAAAATGAAAGAAATGAAACTCATTTCTTAAGAGTGTTTATTTTTTGTGTTTATATTTTTGAAATTTTTCTAATTTTTTTGTTTTAAATTGAAATTTTTTGATAATTTTGATAATTTTAATATATTAATATTAAAAATAAATAAATAAATAAAATTATATTATTTTAATATATTTTCAAAAAAAAAAACACAATTAAAAAAACAACTTTCTTCTACATCTCAATCATTACCTATGGAGGTGATGCTTTACTTACATTCAACTGGGCTACCATGGTGAACAAAATGTTGCCTGTATGTAATTCATTTAAGGGACTAGAGGGAGAAACAATAAAGAAAAAAGTTCAAGAAAATGAAAAAAAAAAAAAAAAAAAAAGGGGGATAAGAATGCAAACAGAGAGATAATATTGACGGTCATAGAGGATAGCAGTATTAATGGACTTGCATAAAATAAAATAAAGAAAGTGCAGGACGTTGATCGTACGCAAAATTGATGAGATAAGAGAAAATTCTAGAAGCAAAAGTATTTCTCTCTCTTAAGCCAGGCCTCTAATAATTTACAAAGCAACCATCTTTCTCTTCCTCACCTGTCTTTAGATTCCAAAAGTCTTCTCTTGGTTTTGTGCTCCTCTCTCTATATCCTTTGTGTGTGCTTATAGATCTGCTCTTTTCCTCATCTGGGTTGTTTTTCTTTGGCTGTTTTGGTTGCTCTTCAGCGACTCAGTCCAGATTTGATTTTTGGGTTCTGATTCGATGGCTTCCAAACGCATCTTGAAAGAGCTCAAGGACTTGCAGAAAGATCCGCCTACGTCTTGCAGTGCTGGTATGGTTCCTGTTCTTTTCGTCAACTTGATAAAAATCTCATCTTTAAAACTGTTTTTCCCTCTATTGTTACGTTATTTAGTTATGCTGACCCTCTTGCTCTTGAGAGCTGATTTTGTATCATTTGTGGAATTAGTGGTGTAAAAGTTTCCATCGTTCTGGCTTTGTAACTTGATTTTTGACTTGTAAATGGTTGGAATTTTAGGTCCAGTAGCTGAGGACATGTTCCATTGGCAAGCGACTATTATGGGACCTGCTGATAGCCCATATGCAGGAGGTGTCTTTTTAGTTTCTATTCATTTCCCTCCTGATTATCCTTTCAAGCCCCCCAAGGTGATCATTTTCTCTGTACTTTTTTTTTTCGTGTGCGCGCGCAAAGTTCCCTTGAGACCAAAGTATTTACTACATCAAGTTTTTTGGTCTCCTTGTTAGAAAGAGAAGGAAAGAGAAATATGATTCTGCCATACCTTATTTGAACTTCACAAAACTATTGATTGCTGATATTTGTATAAAGGTTGAAATTTGCTCCAGCATAGATGTAGGTTTTGAATAAGTAAAATGAAAGGTATTTATGGAAATGATATTGTGAAGTTCTGGTCAGTGCTTGTTATGAGCATTAATGTCTGATAACTCTACATGCTTTCTATGTGCAAAGCAATGACTGTCAAGTTTTTTTGTTTACTTGTAATATAGAAAAGGAGCTACCAATTTGAGTAAGATCAGAGGGCAGCACAGAAGTAAGAATGACTTTCTAGATAGTTTTTATAATCTTGCATGTTATAGCCAGGATTTATTTTATCATGCTAAAGTTCAAGCCTAAACGAGCTATATAGTTGGAGAACAGCTCATGTTATAGCCAAGATTGTGTGAAATAGAGTTGCTATCAAATATCAATGTCGTAAGGCTTAAATATCATCTTTATGTGCTTTGATGATAGATTTAGGGCTGCACTATTTTTGGAATTTGAATCAATTTAGGCATTTAGATAAGCAGAAAGTGTTGTGCTTTAATGTTCTAGATTTGGTGGCTTATAGTTATGGATTGAATACTTTTGTCTGATGATACATTGGATTACGGTGTTAAATCCTCTAGAATAGAAGCACCACAATTCACAAAAAGTTTGATCAAAGCATAATAAAATATAAGAGATATCTTGTTGCCAATCCCATTTAGTTTGGGCCATGGACTTGCTAGCCTTGATTTGTAAACTGAGTTCGATTTTTCAGTATCTTGTGTTTTTTTCTTTCTTAACTAAACAAATTGATTTGACTCTTGATTATTTACATCAGGTTGCCTTCAGGACAAAAGTCTTCCACCCAAACATTAACAGCAATGGAAGCATATGTCTGGATATTCTTAAAGAGCAGTGGAGCCCTGCACTAACCATTTCCAAGGTTTGATATGACCATTTCTCTTTTGCCTTATTATCCATGTAGGCTTTTGTTGATGCTGAAACACATACTCATCTGATAACTTGATTTGGTGTTCTATGCATATACATCAAATGCTTAGAATCACAACTGAGACTTGAAACCAAAATGATGTGTTCGCTATGATATTGT
Organism: Populus euphratica; assembly: GCF_000495115.2. NCBI lineage: Eukaryota > Viridiplantae > Streptophyta > Magnoliopsida > Malpighiales > Salicaceae > Populus > Populus euphratica. The sequence continues at coordinate 186,265 of NW_011499947.1, forward strand.
TATCCATTAAAAATGACCTTTCAGCATTTTTTTATTGAAACAACGTAAATAACATGAAGAATTACCACAAATGTTAGTTTAAACACAGCTTGTACCTAGTTCGGGATTTAATGTTGATAGCAGTTATGCATTGAACAGTCTTTTAAGGTCCTGAAGGTCTCACATCTATGCAAGAGTATGTGCTACCAATAGGAAGGAACTTATGGTGACCCTGGGTCCTGAATAGAAAAGAGAATGACAGTAACCATTAATGATAAGGTCTTGGAAGGCCTGCTAGTAATATTCTTATATGTGTCAATGAATGTAATAAATAATGTCTTGAACTGTGTATGAACACGTTTAATTGCCTATCTGTGCCTTTTATTCGATGTCCATTTACCTCTTGGTGATTAGGGAGAATACCATGGTGCTCTGCTAATAAAAAGTTTCACACAATTGGAATCAGGAAAAAGAGGAAATGTAGAAGGGTCACAGTTTCTGATTACATTAGCCCTAATTATATTGCTTTGTGAATTAGGCCTTCACAGAATTGAGATTTAGACTTTTGTATATTGTGTTTGATAGCTGTTTCTCTAACACTTACTGGTGTGAGCTTGTTATTTGATTGATGTGGATATGGTGGTCTTTTATTCCCCTACTTTTCTGAATAGGTATTTCTTCTGACCCTGTTTGGCCTTCCTGAAACCAAAGTGAAGAAAAATTACAAGACTTTGGTAACAAAAATGGGCTCCTTGTAAGAAGATGATGTGAGAGAAAAATTGATTGGAAAGAAAATATTTCTTCAACAATTGTTTCTCTGATGCTACTTGATTTTGGTGAAAAAATGAATAATGTAACCCATTCCTGGACACGGTTGGGCATCTGGCGCATTCCAAACAACACTTGTTGAGGTGTTTTTGGAATAGTAGGATGAAGTTGTGCATTTTATTCATTCATGCAGAACAGTCTAGAATATTTGTATTTGTGTGAAGTGTTTAACAGCAGCTTTGTTTTTCAATCCAGGTGCTGCTATCTATATGCTCTCTGTTGACCGACCCAAATCCCGATGATCCTCTTGTGCCTGAAATCGCTCACATGTACAAGACTGACAGGGCAAAGTATGAGGCCACTGCCCGTAGCTGGACGCAGAAGTATGCGATGGGTTGATGCAATGATGCAGAAGAATCTATTTAGCAAGTTTTAAAGATTTCGTTATCCAATGGTTCACATATTGTTAGGTGAAAGGATGGAGGTATTCGAACTTCAAATTGTCTTTTTCTTTCTGGCTTTTAAATGCAGAGATTTGGGAAGAAACTGGTCTGCTAGTCTGTGAATATCTATTTGAAGGCATTAAAGGGGGGGTTGCATGTAATGTAATGCTGCTGTTGTTGTTAGAACTGGTAGCTTGTTTCTTTGCATTCCATGCTCGTATTTGAATGCTAAAAGTGTTAATCCTGATATACTTTGCCGAAGATTAGCATTCTCGATTCATGATGCTAAAGACACAAGTACAGGCAAGGTTTACCAATCTAACCTTCTTGGCACCTTAAAGCTTTGATGTCTTACGAACCAATGATTGGCCCATTTTTAGAACAAGCCCTAGTTCTTCCTTGTTTTAATGATTTTCCTTGCTGAAGTATGTATTTTAACATGAAAAATATCGAGACCATCTAAAGGTGTCCTAAAACCAAGCAAACCCTTGCTGCTTTCTTCACTCGCGTATTTCAGCAACTCGAGTGTTTCCTGACATGGCTCCTTAACACCTCTACTAGTTGGGGGGTTGATGACGGTGAAGGACAAGCACAATGGATACGTAGTGGGATTAGACTAGTATATCTAAGGTGGCGCTGGAGCGACGAGCACATCTAATTATTTGATTGGGAAAAAGAAATGGAAAACGTGATTAAGATGGGCGATCCAGAGTAGGATTAAAGCCTCACATAAACCCGTCATGTCGTTGTGACAGCCATAAGGTGGCAAGCATATCCATCATAACAGGCGTTGAATACTGTTCTTGACTTAACAATTTAATGACATAAATTTGTGAGGTGCATGTTTTTATTACCTGTAAAAGGCAGGTCATGAAATAATGGAATCCCCCAAGAATCATTTGGTAATATTGTTGGAAACCTGAGATGTATTGTTTAAGAGGAAAGAAACTTAAAGCATCATCTTATTACTTAGTTAAGAAGCAAAGAGGGCCTCAGCGAGAGCTCCAATGCATAATATTATGAGTGCTCCAGACATGCAAGTTGTCTGCCTGGGGTTGAGCCCATCACCCTTTGCTTCCTCTCCAAGCGAAAGGAAGCCTACCAGACCTCACTACCATTAATCTTCAACGCCCTTCGTTTTATATAATTATATAAGCTGATAACGACGTAATCATCACTTTTATATATATGTAGTTGATTGTATCATTAATTTATTTCTTGCCGATATATATCTTCCTTGTTTTATAATTTGAGACATGGTTCCGAAAGGGATCGATGTCAATAAAAATGAAGCATCAGAGATTTGGTACTGTCTGCAGTGAAGAGGGATTGAAGAGAATCCCATGATTGAATTTCATAGTCAAGAACCATGTTGGAGCTTCTCGTTGCAATCAATTGCAAACAAGTAGAGCTGCTGCCTTCAAAGGGTTGACTCCAGTGTTAGCTAGACCGTAATCTTATAGATGTATGGTCTGTATATTAGAACATGAGTTAGGGAGACTGAGTCAGTGGATTTGGTTAACGTTACTTCAAATCAAATGATTATGATGGAGAAAGGATTTAGCTGCGTTCAGTTTCATTGTAGATATTTATAGCAAAAAAAAAAAAAAAAAAAACAAGAAGGAGGAAAGAGCGAGCAAAAATCTTCTTGTATTGTTTGTAGCCGTTCTTAAATTAATTTTGGTGCATGTCATATCGATATCTACTGTTTCAGAGTCCAAACTAATGTGTATTTCGTAGCAATATACACGCACTTGTCTTGAACTAATTCCTTTTTTTGTCGCCGGCCAAGATATTTAATAATTTTATTATAGAATATTGAGACCTTATATATAAAAAAATAAAGAAGAAAAAAGAAAATAAACAGCAGGAGCACAGCACTAGGGTTGCAACTGGTCAGTATTAGTTTATTGACCACACTCTTACTGTGGCTTGAATCATTTTTATTTTTTTAATGTAATAAACAATATTTAGATTATTATAAACTTTCCAGGTTCTTTGTATATAATAATTTGAACTGTGAGAATTTCAACCTGACTATTTGCTTAGCTTTAAATTAAATAGTGTAGAGTTTATCTCTCCTTACCTTATTTATTTGTTAAGTTCAAAGAAAAAAATCAGATACTATTTCGTAGAGATTATCTCTCGTGACCTTATTTATTTGGCAGGTTCAAAGAAAAAAAATTAAATTAATAATCAGATACTATTTCCTTAGCCTGAATTTTAAATTAAATTGTGTAGAGATTATCTCCCGTGACCTTATTTATTTGACAGGTTCAAAGAAAAAAAATTAAATTAATATTAAATGATAAAATTAAATAAAAATCACATATTAAAAAATAAAATGATAAAAAAACTAAAACACATGTTAAAAAATAAAATGATAAAAAAACTAAAATAAATAATTAAAAAATCATATTAAATAATGAAATTCGATCCAAAAACACCATTAAACAAAAAAAAGGGCCAAAACAACTTTTATTATATGATAAAGAAAATACAAATTAATTTACCATCAAACTAGTATAGAGAAATAAAATTAAATAAAAAATAACAAATTATAACCCCCGACAAACTCAATGTTGAAGGATGAAATTGATTAAAATTAATTATAAAATAGGATCTAAAAAAAAAAAGTCAACTTGGGTTAATCTTTCAAACTCATGACCCAAGTTCTAAAATCAAAATTACCCTCTAAAAGGCAAATCCAAAATAATCATAAAGTCAAAAAATTATGAGCAACAAAAAATTGAGGAACTAAATTAAAAAGGAAAGTTTTAATATGACATGATTTTTTTTAAAAAAAACAAGTACCAATCAAAAGAATAAGGATCAAATTTGACATAAAAATAAAATGAAATTAAACATTGAGGGATGAGATTGAAAAAAATCAATTAATAAAATGACTAAAAATAAAATAAATAGCAATCAAAAGAATGGAGACCAAATCTAATAAATGAAAAAAATCGAAGGTTGATGAAATTGAAAATAAAATTAATTTTTTAAATTATTTCAAATAAAATTAATTTTAATAAAAAAATAAAAATCAAAAGTAAATAAATACACAAGTTGAAATGTTGCTTTGAAAATTTAAAGGGTCATGCACAGAGATTGAGGAGGTGAAAGAAAAGAAAAAACACCATTGGTGCTAAATTGGAAATTCATTGACCACACATATCATCAAAGATAATGGGTGTTAAGACGATTTAAATATCATAGTGAAAAGTTGACATTTAGTTATTGAGCGATGCTACATATGTCCTTTGAAGAGCGTGAGTATAGCCCATGTTTTTCAGCATACAACACACATACTAATTACTTTTTATTTTTGAATAATATTTTTATTTATTAAAATACTAAATTATTCATTAGCTATCTCGATTATTTTTTAAAAAAATACAAAAAAAAATCTGGATACCAATTAAAGAAATTTTAGTTTGAAGGGTAATTTAATTGAAATAACCCCTAGTTATCAAATTATTTTTTTTTTGTTTTAAAATATAAATTGATTGTTTTACTATGCAAAAACATATTATGTGAAAAATATAAAATTATCATTTTATTATTTTAATTCACACCGCAAATGAGTCTAGAGCTAAAAATATTTATTGCTATAGTAATTCCTCTTACCCTTCTTGTTTCTTTTAAATATTTATATTATGATATATGGGACAAATATAGAAATGATATAAATATATTGGTTAAAGAAAAATAGAGCTATAATATAAATTTATTTATGGGACAATCTTAAAATAAATTTTTGTAATTGGAGAACCATGTCTTTTCCCATAGAATAATCAATTCTTAATTGCTTATGAGCTCGGCCCTAGCCATGGGGCAGTTCGAGTATGGAATATTAGTATCAAAGGGTTAATTAATTAATAGGGTGGTTGTGATTTTCTTCATGATTAAAATTGGGACGCATGCATTTATTTATAATGATACCATCCCTCCTTAGACTTTATGAATCCCTTTTTCCTTTACATAAATTGTAATTGATTAATATAAGAAAATGTCGGTCCATTTATGATGATGAGCCATATACCCTTCAAATCCCAGAAGCTCATTAAAAAGGGGTGTGTGTGTGTGTGTGTGTGTGTGTGTGTGTGTGTGTGTGTGTGTGTGTGTGTGTGTGTGTGTGTGTGTGTGTGTGTGTGTGTGTGTGTGTGTGTGTGTGAGAGAGAGAGAGAGAGAGAGAGAGGGGAAAAGGCAAAGCAAAGCAGGAAGCAAGTGAGTGATCATAATTACTCGACCTCGGTGTGAAATGTTGAGTTCTGCAGATGGGATTGGTCGTTGTGGTGGGTTCGTGTTAAATTACTGTAGTTTGAATCTGGTGAAGTAGCTAGCTACCTAACCCTGCTGCTGTCTATCATGTCCTCCGTTAGCTACACAATTATCATTGCCATGGTTGCATCTGGTCTGCTTCTGCTGTGCTACGTACGAGTCTGTGGCCCGTCAATTGCTCTCTAACTGGATAGACGAAGTCTTGGTTAATTTATTTTGTTTAGGGCTTCACAATGATATGACAATCCTTCACACATCACCTTCAAATTCATCGCTTAATTTGCTGCGTTTGAAGATTCATCATTGCACTAGAGTATTTATGAAAATTACCTTGTAGGGTAACTAAAGAAATCAAGTTAAAAAGATTTTATTAGAAGTGGATATTTTTTCCAACATTTTAAAAATATTTAATTCGACTCTGACTCTTGGCATAGGCGGGCTAGTATCTCCTTACTATATAATATTTAGCCGATTAGAGTGTACCAGTGACCAGGTAGCTAAACCTAGTACCTTAACATGAATCTTCTAAATTTAAGGTATCCTCAGGAAACATTTGATAGGCATTCTATCCTGGGGGTGTTATTCCGTAGTTGGCATTTAAAATGTGATGTAAATTATTAATTTTTTATATAGTGAAATCATTTTGACATGATGATTTTAAAAATAGTTTTTTTAAAATAATAATAAAATATTTTAATATATTTTTAAATAAAAACTATAAGATTAAACAGCAGTCACTGCTCTAATCTCAAGCAATGATAACTTCCAACTTCTCTATCAAAGTCTTTAATTGCAATATTTTCCATAAAACTGAGACCTAGCTAGTCCATTCTTGCAAGAGCGAAACTGCACACACCCGTACGCATCCCTTGTCGCCAATACAGTAATTTCCTCCGGTTTCCCTTCTTTAGAATCATGAATAGTTCTGCACATTTCTCTCTTAATGTGAGATGGTTTATTAGGATATGTTTGTTACTGTGCGGTTTGAAAAGGTCAATTAACAAAGAAAAACCTATAAATTACAGTTTTCTTTAAAAAAAAATGAATTTTTCAGTAAAATATATATAAAAACTGTGCTGAGTTAATAGATTAAACATCTTAAATTTATGATCGGGATAAGATTGCAACGACAAACCGAGCCCTTGCTTCATCAGTTGTGCTGTAGACTTCAATTCCCTTGAATGCAAAGGAGGGATGGGTCACCTTCTCCCATGAATTTAGAGCTACCATAAATAAAGCAACACCCAGCAAGCTAGCAACTAGCTAACACTCCATCCGGCCTTCCACACAGTATGGGAAAAGTCAGGTCGTGTTTGTTTTTTGAAAAATTATTTTTAAAATATTTTTATATTTATTTATTTCACACAGTATGGAAAAAGTCAGGTCGTGTTTGTTTTTTAAAAAATTATTTTTAAAATATTTTTGTATTTATTTATTATTAAAAAAATTAGTCAACAGAAAATATTTTTCGGTCAATAATAAATACTTTCCAGTCAACAAAAAATACTTTTTAGTTAACGAAAAATATTTTTCAATCAAAGAAGAATTTAACTTGGTTTTCAGAAAAGTGTTTTCCTTTCTAATTGTGTTTGTTTTCTGAAAAGTAGTTTCTGAAAAAACACTTTCCAAACTTTCTTGTGTTTATTTACTGTTATGAAAGTTGGTAAACGGAAAACACTTTCCAGTTAAAAAAAATTGGCTTGATTTTCAGGAAAGTGTTTTCCTGAAAAATTTGGGAGGAAAACACTTTCTGGAAGTTGTGAAAAATTTAAAAATATCAGTATTTACTGATTATATCAAATTTAATCCTCAAACTTTATTTTTATTATTTTGATTATTATTTATTTTATTTGAGAAAATTTATGAAATTATTTTTTTTCAATTTCATTATTATTTAACTTTTTAATTTGTAAGATTTATTTCTTATTATTTAAATAAACTTGAAAAAAATAAAATATTAAAAAATTATTTTTCAGTTCATTTTTAATAACATAACCAAACACCGGAAAGTATTTTCCAGTTTATTTTTTATAACACTACCAAATATTAAAAAATACTTTAATTTTCAAGAATTTATTTTTTCTAAAATTTATTTATTTTTAATTTAATTTCTTTTAAAAATAACTTTCTTAAAATAGGGTCTCTGGATTCGGAACTTCATATATAAATAAGAGAAGAATTGAATAAGAGCTTGGGATCAAGGGGTTTGTTTTTTTTGTGGTCTCAGGTTCGAGTTCTTGGTTACTTATATAATGACCACTGAAGGTTTATAGGTCGTTAACTTTAGGACCCGTAAGATTAGTCATGATGCGCGCACGCTGACCCGAATAAACACATTAATTTAAAAAAAATTAAATAAAATGAATCATCATGGTAAAAACAGAAAAGAGAGTGACGTGGGTCGGGCTGGTTCAAAGAAATTGACATGCAAGATATAATCCTCTTTACACGTCAACATACAGCTGGAGGCAGCATAAGGCTACTGCCCCATTGCCACTAGTAGTGGACGTGCTACTGTGCTTAGCTCCCGTTTCCAATATGACATGACCCCTTTCCCCACCTCCCACGACAAAAACAGAAGACACTGCCCCATTGCCACCAGCTTCCCCTAGGCCAGGTGCCCCCTCCGTGAACTATATATACCCCCGCGCTCCCCCGCCTCTTTCCTGCTCCACTTCATTTCCTTGCTTCTCTCATTGCATAAATTCTCTCTCACCTCTCCTCGCTCCCTCACACCCTGAGAGGGTGAAGAACGCTGAACTCGCAGCAAGACGTTATTCTTTTCTCGTTTCCCACTAAAAGCTTCACACCCTTTTCGCCGTTCCAGGCTAGCCAACTTCTTCGTGAAATCCAGAAGTTGCTGCTCCACAAAGCTAGCTCTAGCTTAACCTTCCCTCTTTCGTTACTGTGTTTATAATTACACCTTCCAACTCTCCAGATCCAATTAATTAAGTGGCTTCCTTCACTCTTCTTCAGTTTTTTTGTTCATCTTTCACTTCATTCATAAGCCAAACAAACCTAACTAGCTAGACCAGCTTGAGCTGGTCAATACACGGTTTTGGCTGTATGTCTTCACTCACTTCTTGATCACAAACCCAACCCTTGCTACCACTCTTTCATCTTCTATCCCCCACTACATCATAACCCATGCTGATCTCCAACCCCAACACCATGTCCGTACAATCAAAAGTCAAATTTACTGAAGACGTATTCGCCACTAAGAAGCTCATCAAGAACCACCACCACCACCAGCAGCAGGCGCATCCTTCTTCAAGGATCCGCGGCCAAAGACTTGTTAGAATCATCTATACCGACCCTGATGCCACTGATTCCTCCAGCGACGAAGGAGAAGAACAAGAACAGGGGAGGAGGTTTGTCAGGAGAGTGAATAGACAAGTGAGCGAGATAAGATTGCTAGAGCAGGAGACAACAGCACCAGGAGCTCCTTCTTCGAGAACTTCAAATGATGATCATCGAGACCCAACAAGAAAGAGACCTTCTTCAAGACTACCGGTATCCGATGTCCCTCGCCGGAAAAAATTCAGGGGTGTCCGTCAGAGACCCTGGGGAAAGTGGGCTGCCGAGATCCGTGATCCGACCCAAGGGAAACGGGTCTGGCTTGGCACTTTCAACACTGCAGAGGAAGCTGCTACTGTCTATGACAGAGCTGCAGTGGATCTAAAAGGTCCTGACGCCGTCACCAACTTTCCTACTCAATCCTTTTTGACGGTGAAAGCTAACGTCGACGGTCCAAGTGAGGTCCAGTGCGAGTCATGTGACTCACCGTCTAGCAGTGGTGTTAACGCCATGCCATCACCCACGTCAGTCCTCCATTACGAGGAGGTGACGCCGTTCGACCCTGTTTTGACCGAGAAGGCTAAGGTCATCGACGATCACCGCGAGTCATGCGAGTCACCGTTAAGGTTATCGATGACTTCACCAACGTCTGTTCTTCGATACGAGGAGTTAACGCCGTTTGATAGCTTGGCTTACGGTGACGTTGACGCTTTTGGGTTTAAAATTGACGTGCCGTTCGGCCTGCCGGATTTAATGTTGCCGGGGAAATTCGTTGACAAGGAAGAATTCGTTGACCTTGACGATTTCTTGGTGGAGGCCATTTGTTAAGAAAAATGTCTTCAAGCGTGTGGTAAAATAATCAATTTTGTGAAAGGTTTAGGGAGTGTATTGTCATTGACACTACCCAAGCACGACGTGGCATGTTACGATTAGTGTTTGAAGGCGTTAAGAGGATAGAAAGGCGCCTAATATGGATCGGAATACCCAAAGTGCCCCCGTGTTTGATGTTAGGCGTCTGGTTTGATTAGTCAAACTACGGAGTGTAATTGTAAAGTGGAGTATTAATTAATCCATATTTAGCAAATTATATGGAGATTTTGTCCCTTGTTGGTATTAGTAAGGATTTTTGTGTACTCGATTAGTATTATTCTTAATTTCTATACAGCACAAGATGTATTAGACTTATGTTTAAATATTTATTCCATATAAAAAAAAAGAAGCAAGATTTGAGTCTTAATAAATACTGCGTGGCATGAGATTTATTAGGCTTGTTGAATTGGATAATTTAATTTGGATTCTATTATAAGAGAGTTGATTTAGATTCTATAAAGTGACCGGCTCCTTTGTTTGTATTTTAGATGTGCTCTTTTCTTTTTCTTTTTTTTCTTTTTGGAAATGAGAATAATGGTTGGATTACTTGCATGCCACGCCAAGCGTTGAAGACAAGGGAGATTTTTATTAAATTATTGTAATTATAATATCTAAAGCCATGGTTTAAACTGTACTTAAATACAAAGAAAGAATTACGGGTCCATTAATTGTTTTATGCTTTGAGTGAATCTTCTTCTCCCTTATGTTTCGACAACTTTTGCGATTAACTTTTAAGAGGATAGTTTTAAAATAAATCATAATTTTTTATGATTAAAATTTTAATAGAGAATTTTTATTGAGATTCGTATAAAACTGCAATATTTATTCATTAATTATATGTTCTTCATTTATAATTAAAGTAAAACACAGTTTCAATACTAAATTGTTACAATTTCAAACAGATCCCAGCATGGCAGTGATTTTTTAAGTAATATTTTAATAAATAAATTAGCACGATTTCAAGAATATTAATTCATGGAGAGGATGGAGTAAAGCTTGATGCCAGGGCATGCATAAGTAAATTGTTACAATTTCAAACGGATCCCAGCATGGCAGTGATTCTTAAGTAATATTTTCATAAATAAATAAATTAGCATGATTTCAAGAATATTAATTCATAGAGAGGATTGAGTAAAGCTTGATGCCAGGGCATGCATAATATCGGACACGTTTTTGAAGGTGGGAGCCGCCAAATGTCTGAAACAAAAAAAAATGAAATCGTCACTTGATGAGGTGGTGGGTTTTTGTCGGATTTTATGGCTCCATCAGGATTTTATTAGTCTCCAAGTTGCTTGCTTTGCCTCGCCTCGCTTGTCCTGCTTATCCTATCCCTAGCTAAAGATGATGCCGCCGGGGAGCCTGAAAAAGAAAGCTACATTAATATCTCTATATCTGCGGTCTTTTCTTGATGGGGAACAGGCACGAGTTTGGGGCAACCAGTTGTTTATTTTTATCTCTTTAGTTGCATTATTTTGCCTTCACAAAAAACTCATAAAATAAAATCTCCCACGTATGTAATTATGTTTTTGAACCTACACATACGAGGGCTTAAACACATAAATGCACACCACCTTCTTTAATTTAATACCATGCTAATGAATTGTGGATTCATTTTATGTAAGTCCTTTGTTTTTGTTTATTGTTTTTAAAAAATAGTTTTTCCATATTATTTCATTTATTTTATGAGTAAAATATTTAAAAAACATAAATAGTTTTCAAAAACAACAAAAGGTGATTTTCTATTTTATGTGTTTGGTTTGTTATATAAAAGATGTTATATTGCTGAATTGAATTATCGCAACTACACCACTGTCCTCTCACTATAATATTATAATAACAACCAATACCATTTTCAAAATACCTCAATCCATCACCAATGTTATGATTATTGCAGCCATAGTTTTTATCATCACTGGTTCAAAATCAACTAATGTTACGATGGTATTTTATTATCACCACCTTCATATTTAACATTTGCAAATATATTTAAAATCTTTACCATCTCCATTCTGTTGTGGTCATTTATATTATATTAACATCACTTACTATAATTATCATCAATTACTAATAAAATAACAATCATTATTAATTTTGTGTTAATTTCATTTTTAAAAAATCTAAATACACATCAACAAATAGGAATCGCAAATAATATATCAAATCAAAATTAATATGCATGACCAAAACACCAAGGTGGGGGAGCTTCATGTAATCACCTCTCCCCCACGAGGTGTCCATTTTTGATCCACTGATCCCCAAATCGTGCCCCTAGAATGCATGCAGTAATTTGGGGATCCCATAGTCAACATTTTACAGCAAATGTTATACCAAGTCATAGTAGCAAGACCTAGAGAAAAGGTTAATGGTGGGGGCCGAAACCCCACCACAAGACGGTGGCTAGTGGCCCATAATGATAAAGGGTCCACATATCTCAACCACGATTCAGTATAGACCACATATTGCTATTGGATTCTAGCTTGAAAATGTGGCATCACTAGCTGCTCCACCGTCTACCGGCGGCTGCAAATAAATTTCAACTAATTTCAAAGTAAATGAGACGGAGAGAAAAGTCAAGAATGGAGTCTCAGATACAATTGAGGAAATGAAAAATCGTAGTGGAGATTTTGTAGGTCCTATGGTTGGTGACCAAACGGATTCGAAAGCAATAAAAAGCGACTCCATAGATATATGGCCATGATCACCACCTTATAAACCATTGCCGCCTTCCACTAGCTTCTTCTTTTCTTTTTCTTTTTTTTTTAATATAACTTTTCATATTTTAAATGTTATGTTCAATAAGTTATTTTGGATTAGCTTACACGTTAATAAATACCAATATTTAATAAAATAGATTTTTTTAAAACTGTTGGTTTTAAAATTCAAACTCATGAAATCAAAGGAAAAAGGCAAATTTCTAAGAACTCTTCATGTATTCATATATTATTTTTGTATGATGGATAAGAATATTTTTTGACGAATTTACATATCAATTAAAACCAAATATTGATAAAAAAAAATTTCATATCTTATACTTGTAATATTATTATAGGAACGGGTTTTTTTTTCATATTTTATACTTGTAATATTATTATAGGAACGGGGTCCATTGTAAGAGCATATAGTATTAGGTGGACCTTAATATATAATCTTTAATTAGTATATAATTAAAGAGGCAGTGAGAAGAGGCCACACACCACTACTCGTCCAATAATTTTGTTGGCGTGGGTACAAGTTGCAAAAACTGATCTACTAGCACACATGCATTTCCTTGGGAGCTCTCTCTTCGAAACGGATAGTATATAGAATATTTATAAAGTTTTGGAATCATATTTCTATAGTTATTTTGGCGTTTCCTGTAGAGATTTCATTGGAGACGACGGATGATTATAAGTGGATCTTTGATCTCTGGTCATGTTAGGATATTCTTCACTTCATCCTCTGATCATCATGCATGATCAGATTCCTTCATGATACCTTCAACAACAATCAGTGTGTGTGTGTTACAGTAAATGTTTGCAGCGTGCATCAAGCCTTTATATGGCTTTTATCATAGATAATTATTGCTCATGTAATAAAGTTGGAAGATTATTTTGCAAAAAGTTTCCTGGTTAGCAAAAACTGAAGGTTAAGAACATTAATCAGATATAGTTTTGTTCCCGCTAGCTAGAAGGAGATTTGCGACGAACAAATTATACGAATAACTTAGAATTATGGATTAAAGGTAATAGGTTTAAGAGGAGTCTTGATCGTGTTACTATAAATGTTGATCCAATTATTAAATTAGATTTAGAATTATCCAGAAATTAAATTCTTGATGCCCAGTTTAACAAAGAGATGAGCCTGCTTTTGTCCTCCATTCGGAAGATGCCCTAAACTAGGCTTTGAAAATGCTCTTTAGCCATTTTTGTTGTTTTTCCTTGATGTTTTTGGATTTTTTGTTATTTTTCATTTTGTTTATGTATTCTAATTTTATTATTTAGCATAGATCTATTTCTAAGTATAAAACCTTTCAAAAAAATATCATATTAGATTATTATTTCATAAATAAAAATATGAATTAGAGTGCTTGTGTCATGATTTTATTTTCAACTAAAACTCTATTTTTTTATTCTTGTTGCTATTTTTTTATATCTTTTTAGATATTAAACAGGTTTAAATTACTGTACAATTTAGTGACTCACTAATTTGAAACCTCACTTCAGGAGGTTTTATATTGAAAAACAAGGTAAGAATTGATGCAATCGAATCGATTTGATTAATATTTAAGTAGATAAATAATTTAACTTTTAATATTTTTTTATAATAACATAGTTTCAATTTTATTTATTAATTTAAAATAATAATAATATAATTTTAAATTAACCAAGCTAACCAATATAAGTAATAAGCATACCTAGTATTGTAAGTTGCAACCTTGCCATTAATATCAATTCCATGTATCCACCTCGTGTAGAGTTACTTTTTATAACAAGCAAGACTTTAGTTCTTATAAAAATGATCAATCACATCAAGAAATCTCAGCTTGCCACATATGTGACATGTGTCGTCAGATATTTCATTCCGTTTTCGCTTGTTTATTTTTCTTTTGGAACCTCAGGTTGTGTGTTCCAAAATTAAAAACATTCATCATATCCTCTTCACTTGACACGTAACCCCTCCACTATCTCTCAGGAGAGCAGCTCCATGGCTCCATCAATTCATCTCCCATGGTTGTATCGAAGAATTTTAAATACAAGCACGTGTTTTGGCTATGGTGGGCATCTGTGCTTATCAGCAAGGCTTAGCTTTCTGTTATTTTAACGGTAATTCTTTTATAGCTGCATGCCACACCACCCAGTGACAATCAAGGAGACACTTATTTTAACGGTAATTCTTTTATAGCTGCGTAGATATTTTGAAAAAATTATCATTAAACATGCTGTGATGCCACTTTAAACGATTTCTTTTATATCATATATGTTTAATGATGTTTATTCAATTATAGATGCTGCAACTTTATGGATCCTTCACGGTTTGGATATTTTTTTTAAAAAATAATAACAATTTTCAGATTATAAAAATTTATTTGGTATTTTTTTTAAATTTAACATAACATGTTAACTTTAAAATTTTTTGACCAAATTTTTTATTTAACCCATGTTTAAAATTAAAAAGTATAACAATTATTTTTATCTGATACAGTTAACTTGACTACTTCATCGGACTAGTAAAAAAATATTAAGTATAAAATTAAGAAAACATAATGAATTAGAGTGTTCAGTAATATAGTGTATGGTGATTTTGTAAAAGCCTTTTTAAAATAAAATGATGTTTGTTCATATATATTTTTTAAAAAAATTTAACATTATTGTATTAAAATTATTTAAAAATTTTATTTAATATTTTTTTAAAATAAAAATAGTATAAAAAATATTTAAAAAAAAGGATGGTTGAGCAGAGAAAACAGAAGAGAGGTATGCTAAGAACATGCGCAGGATGGACGTAAAATCTAAAGCAAAAGCTATCCACTCTAATAAGGAGAGGATAAGCTCAAAACATGCAACAGAAGTGCGGCACATGGTGCTTTTCGTCACTTTCAAGATGTTTATCGCAGCGGACAAATAACCCTATTTGTCTTTCTAAATTTATGCCGCCATCTGCTCCTGTTCTCAGTGTGGTGATTGATTGACGTCACATCTTCTTTTTTTATTATTATTATTACTGTTAAACACCATTTGAATTCTAGATCGATCGATTTGATTTACATTACTTGCATTATTATTATCTTTATTTATTTGTATTTGATTAACAGTTAATCTCTAATCTAGCCATTAAACATCGCATATAAATCACATGGTTTGCTTAAAAAAATCAAGAAATCATAACACTTTTTAAAGTTAATTTCTTGATGATAACTTTTTAATCAATCTCTTACGATCCTTTGATATCTTGACTGGAGAAATGTTCGTGATAATCATCCAAGTTGGAAACTAATATCTCAACTGTTAATTTATTTTTAATATTGGTTTGGTGAAACTATGCGTGGAAGAGAGCTAGGCATGTCATTAATCTGTCAAACAAAAACATGGAAAAAATCGAACTGTTTCTGTTAGACAGACGTGCTGCATTACACACCATAGCCGTCCATCGCAACATCTGTGGTTTGTCTTCAACATTCCTGTACATAGCTCCTGTCTTCTGTTCTGGCCCTCTTCTAGCTACCCATGACTAAAGAAAACTTTGTGTTTCTCAGCTATATTTGCAAGTCACAGCATCATACCATGTATGAACATAGAAGATCTGAGAGAAGCATGCCGCTTAGGGCACACAATCCTTGGCGGTTCAACCACCAGTCAATTTCTCGCTGCCGTATGACTCTGGGAATTAAGGATTTAGGAAAATCATCTAACATTGTTACCGATGAGGTCTGAATTTATCCCATTTGTTTCTAGGCCAAGCTAATATTTAGTATATTTGATTAATTTCCCCCCTTTTCCATGCGTTGATGTTACAAATTACGGTCACGTTCCTTGAATCTGGATAAGAAATAGCGATTTGCAAGCTTCTTAGACAGAACCACATGACTGAAATACAAAAAGACAAATCAAGGAATAGAAAGGGCCCATTAATTTAAATTGGCCAGTGCTATATATGATTAATTAATAGCGTGTCTTAACCCTCAAGAAAAGGTTAATATTTGAAGAAAAGAAAAGAAGAGGTTAGCCGTAATTTTTCTTGTTTAAATATTTCCATCACTTGGACCCAAAATCCCATGAAAAGATGGAGGAAACTTCTTCGAAATAGAAGGAGCAGATGATGTTTGGCCGCATCCTTCCTTTTGACTAGCCAAAGTCACAAGCTAAGCAGAGTCCACCTTCTTTCTTTGCGAGACAAATAATTGAAGTAGAAGTAGAAGATGTTGAGACAATATGTGAAAGGGGGGCAGTTACGAAGCCAGATTTCTGGTGAATTGTCGTAGGGAAGCGTGCACCAATAGAAGTAGAACATCATGGTTTGACCGAGACCAGGAGGTCCCATGTCCAGTCAATCCTTGGAAACTTCTCAGCCTGTGTTCATTGAAATGGTAAAGGAACAAGTTCCATAGAAGGTTGCTTTCAAAAACGTTGCCAGTCTCACCGTGCCAACTAGACTCGATGGAGACCTGCGGACGTGAATTTGGCTCAATTATTCAAACAATCTTCGACGACGGTTCATGTTATACCTTGAAAGTGAATTCTACTTTTAATTTGATAGTAAATACACCATTTAACCGTGTTCTTATATAAATTTCCCAGCATAAACATCAATGTTTGAATGTGCAGTCAAGGAGTGAGTGGGGCGGCAATGCGTTGAATGTTCTAATGAGTGTAATGACTTGAACTGCCACAAACTTATCATTATTTTGATTCTTTTCATTACAAGCCAAAAGCTCTTGTAATAGTGGAACCTCGCATCAGTGGGCTTCAAAAGACCCGGTTTTTCTAATCCTTTTTGTATTGAGGCCTAAGGGTCTCTCAAGTGAAGTGACAGTTTCAGGTTGTTGCTCGTCGAAGACAATTTATGCAAGCGAGTATTAGCTTTGACAACAAAAATCTTCCTTTTACGACTGTGCATGCTAGTCCGAAAGCTCCATCGAGGAACTTTATTTAGGAGGGACTTGATCGAGCTTCTCGTTCTATCTCGAGTTAATCTCACTCTCCAAACCATTCAAAGGAATCCATTAAAGAGGTAAGAAAGGATAATTTAGAAACAATCGATCACTCTTCGTTGGGATAAACGGTTTGTTTTCATTTTGAGAAGTCCTACTTCAGAGTATTTATAGGCTAACCCGCCATGAATGCATCAATCTCAATTTTACATGGATTTTTTTGAAGTATGTTTTAATTTAAAATGTATAAAAATAATATTTTTTATTTTAAAAAATTATTTTCGATATTAACACATTAAAATAATCCAGTTATATATATATATGTATATAATATTTTAAATAAAAAAATAAATTTTACCCAAGATTATTTTTAACATATTTGAAATACAATACCACGCAAGACTGAAAGACTATTGAACTAGACTTATTCCATGATTCACCAACCTCTTTAAGATGCAAGTCTAAATTCAAAGTCACTTTATTGCTTCAGTTTAGTTAGATTCGTCATCTTGTCCTAATTAAGTCTCGTTTATTTCGGTTCCAATAATCTTGGTTGATTGATTGACTGATCCCAGGCTTTGTGAGTTTGTCAAAGAGGCATGGAATGATTAGAATGGTTTTTCAAAATATGGAATCGTGAAGTTATTGAAATATTTTCCATGGTCTAATGATATAAAATTATATTTTTGAAATTTAACCTTTCCAGAAATGAAATCAGAATGAATTAAAAAAAAACAAAAAAAAATTAATATAACCTAACTAACCTAACAAGTTAACCTGACATCCATCAATAACCTAATTATAATTGATTAATTTTTTATTAAAGTAATATTATTTTAATTTTTTTTAAATAACTCAAATAATTTGATAACTCAGTCAAAATTAAAAACTTAAACTTTAAATTGGGCCGGCTCCCACAGACAAGATCTAAAAACTTTGGGTAAAACATAATTGAGTTCAGATCTAAAAACTAACATAATTGAGTCCTTGAAGGATGCTAATGATACTCGGGTACTTCCTGTTAAAACTTGGTACTCCTACACGACCACTGATAGAAAATACATAGGAGTGATATTCTTGATTTTAAATGATAAAAAGATATTTAAAAAATTTTATGAAGATAAGTTTTTTTTATATATATTTATATTTTTTATTTTAATCCAAGACAAACATGTATATCCTAGTTAGTTTGTTATCTCCATCTATTACACAAACAGCAAGTAACCAAAGTCCACCTTGATAAATCCAGCATTATCATTGTATATATAAACTAATTGACATCAAAGCCTCATTTCATTTTAGATTTCTTCAATATAATAATACCTTTTCCCCTTCACATTGCAAGCCAGGAAGTGCAAAGATAGGGGCAAAATAATATTCCCCCAAGATTCAACTGGTATTATCAAACTCCTCGGAGTTAAATTTATTTTTACTTTAAAAAAAAAAACTTAATTACTCTTTAATAGAGAAAAGATTAACTTCATATGCAGCAGCTTCTTGATATTTTTATTTTTAAAAAAATAATAAAATTATTAAATTTTTTTTTTTTAAAAAAAAAACTAAACTTATTGTTATTATTACTGAGATTGAGAGGTAATTTGGTAATTTACTAAAAATAAATAATAATATTAATAACATATGAGTATATTACATGCATCAGCGCGTGAGTTGGGTAAGCCAGCTTCTAGCATCGTGTGTGACATTATTCTTTAACCAAACATCTTATTTAAGAGCAATGTTAAAAAATGTTTACCGTTCTTTCCATGACTAAGTAAAGCATTTGTTCAATGGACTACTTTATGCTAACAATTTTTTTTTATCTCTCTCATCTTGATCCTCACGTGCAAACTCTCCAATTTTTTCAAACAAGCCATTCAATTTGATTTTTCTTCTAATTTAATTCATGTTCTTTTTATTATTTATTTATTTTATTTGAAATAATTTATAAAATTATAGTATTTTTTTAATTTCATCCCACTTTAATTTTTTTTTATCAAACTTGGTTCTTATTTTTTTAATTACTATATTTTTATTTCTTTCTTGATTTATTTTATTTTAAAATTTTGTTCCTCATTCTTTTATTTTCATTTAATATCAATACTAGATTTAGTTTTTATTTTTTTAATTGCTATTTTTTTATTGATTTATTTTATTTTTCAATTTTATCTTTTATTGTTTTATTTTATTTATTTTTTATATTATATTTGGTTCTTAATTTTTTTATTGCTATTTTTTTTAATGATTGTAAATTTTTTTTCATGACGTTTTGGGTTTTTCTTCCATATAATAACCTAATCTCATAGCTAAAGTTACATATTTTGAAGATTAGTTTGGTTTAATTATTTTTTTTAACTTTTTTTTAAATACATATTTTTTAATTTTATCATTTAATATTGTATTATAGGGTCTTTAACTTTGTGAGTTTTTCCACTCCTTTTTTAATATTGTTATCTTAATTTTATATCTTGAGTCGTAGGTTAGTTAAATTAATCTAGGTTGACTTAATTTTTTTTTAATTTTACATTTTATTATTTTGTTTTCTTGAGAGTTGACCTTCATGATTTCATTTAATTTCTTTTGTATGCTCTTTACAAAGTCATCCCGTTTTCACTCAATTTTTATTTTTTTATCAAATAATATTGTTAGGATCTTTTAATAATATTTAGATAATGTATTTTTATAATATTGACAAGATTTTATTTTTTTATTAGACATTAACTTTTTTATTATTATTATTATATTAAATTAATCGATATTATTAAATCAATTCCAATCAATGCCCTGTACTAGATTTTCTTACTTATTTAACAATACTGAATAATTCTTTTTATGTTAAGAAAAAATTAAGTGGTATAGTATGACCACCTATTTATAAACGAATCTCACCCAATATCAGTAAAAAAAAACAAACAAATAAATAAAATGGTGAAGGTGCATTGGGCCTCTATGGTTGAGCAACGAAAATGAAAAAAGCCCAACAGACTGTAGTCCATAATAAGTAAGCCCATTTAACTGACGTGGGCCATCTTTACATCGATCTCTAAACACAGCACCATCCAACTATAAACTTTTCTGCTTCCTTTCTCTCTTTCCAGAAACGCAGACCAAAGCCCAAGCCAATCCTTCCCAGCAGCAGCAGACGCAGTAAACCACAAAGGTACTCTCTCTCTCTCT
This sequence comes from Populus euphratica, assembly GCF_000495115.2. Lineage (NCBI taxonomy): Eukaryota > Viridiplantae > Streptophyta > Magnoliopsida > Malpighiales > Salicaceae > Populus > Populus euphratica. Next base: position 206,707 of record NW_011499947.1, read on the forward strand.
CTCTCTAGGGTTTATTGAAGTAAAATCCCATAATTTTATGTCTTAGGGTTTCATAATTAGATTCTGTACAGTTTCTATCTTATATTTTGATTCATGCAATGCAGCAATCATGGCGGACGAAAGTATCGATGTCAAGGATGAGGTGGCAGAGGTCTGTTTTTCTTCTTCTTTTTCTTTGATTAATTACGCTGATTTTCTTTTTTTAATTTATTCTTATTTCTTTGTGAGAGCAGCTTGCCCCCTTTGATCCAACAAAGAAGAAGAAGAAGAAGAAGGTGGTGATACAAGAGAATTCAGATGAGGCAGTCGATTCCCTGGCTGACAAGACTGAATCTTTGTCAGGTATATTTACTTAAAAGTATTTCTTTTTCTTGTTGAATAGTTGTGCTAAGATTGCCTAATTTTTCTTTCTGGGATTTTTTTGTTCTTTTTGTTGGTTACAGTCTCTGATGGGCTTGAGAGTTCTTTTACTGGTTTGAAAAAGAAGAAGAAGAAACATGTAAGTTGGTGTGCCTTTTTTTAGTATTATCCGATCTTTTGTGAATCTGTGTTGATACGTGGTATGATAATTATAGGTTGAAACCAGTATGTTGGATGAGGAAAGTGGGGATGCAGGAGAAGATTTGGATGGTAATAAGATTCTCTTTTAAATTTCCCTCTTTGCTTAATCTATGTCGACTCTGTTATTTGGATTCTGAGAGAGATGCATTCCTTGGTTTTTTAGATCATGCAGGAGAGGATGAAAATGGGGAGGGTGCTGACCTGCAGCAGCAGCAACGAAACCCCTGGGATGGGACTGACCGTGATTATGAGTACGAGGAGGTACAGTAAAAAAATTCATTTATGTGGAGTAGCACCAATCGCACAAGGAACTTCATTTTTCTGCTTTCTCTGAACTATAGTTTGTGTAATAGATTGGCTAAAAGATCTTGATATTTTATAATGAGTAATCACATAATCCCTTAGATTATAGTTACTTTAGGTCTTCCATCTCTGTTATATCTGTGCTCTCTACTTGTTGGCTAAGTGCTTGGCTGAGACATCATGGTTCCCTTATTTTTTATCATAAATGTTCTTGGGGAGTAATGAATTTTCTTCTTTCTGTTGTGTCATTGGCAGCTGCTTGGTCGAGTTTTCAACATTCTGCGTGAAAACAATCCTGAGCTTGCTGGTGACAGGCGAAGAACTGTGATGAGGCCTCCTCAAGTTCTTCGTGAGGGAACAAAGAAGACTGTTTTTGTGAATTTCATGGATCTGTGCAGGACGTGAGTTGATGTTGCTCTCCTTTTTGCCTTTCTTCGTAGCTTGTTATCATTTGTTTTTTAGTACACAGCTTCTTGTTTTTGGCATGAATACTGAATGTGCACTTTATCTTTCCATTTTCTTTGGTGGGGGAATTTCAGAATGCATCGGCAGGCAGACCATGTCATGGCTTTCCTCCTTGCTGAGTTGGGTACCAGCGGATCCCTTGATGGGCAACAGAGGTTGGTTGTCAAAGGAAGATTTGCTCCCAAAAATTTTGAAGGGATCCTACGTCGATATATCAGTAAGTATATAACTTTATCGATTGATTCCTTCTATGCTAAGCTTTCCTGAAGGAATTGATGGGGGCAGGGTTATTGTTGCCTAACACATTTGAATGTTTCTATGTCATTTTCAGATGAGTATGTCATTTGTCTTGGTTGCAAGAGTCCTGACACCATTTTGTCAAAAGAGAATCGTCTCTTCTTTCTCAGATGTGAGAAGGTAACAACTGATTATCCTTTTGTCTCTTTATTATGGTTGTTGATAAAGAACTGAGTCAAAGAACATAAGTGATAACAAAATACTGGATGGTCAGTGGATGCTGATTTGGAAAGAAAATTGTACAACTTTGGTTGCTACCTTTAATAGGTATCCAAATTTATCTCTGGCCAAGTCCTCTTAAGTTGAGACATGAGATATGATGAGATGTCCATTGCTAGATTTTCCAACCTCATAGGCAGATGTATGACGTCCATCCAAGGCCCTCCTAGGTGAGTGCCCTTGTGTTTGCTTACAGTGTCCGTGGGAAACGTTGGGACCTTGCTTTTTGTTGAGCGCTTTCCTCTATAGACTTGGCATTTTCTTTTATTTTCCAATCAGTATCTGCATTTTTGGTTGAATCTATTCTTATCATTTACTGTCATTATTCTCCATTCCATGAATTCCTTGTTGCTTTACATGCAAATATCAAGAATATGCCAGTTTCAGGTTGCTGACTTCTTTGTGGCTTTTATATTTGTCCCTTTTTCTGCTTTGCTCGTTCTTGCTGATCTTATTAATACTTGTGCAGTGTGGTTCTGGACGATCAGTTGCTCCAATTAAAGCTGGTTTTGTTGCTCGTGTTGGCCGCAGAAATACTGGGACATAAGCCTTTAAAAGCCAGGAATTGTGTGAATTAGCCGAGAGATCCTTTTTTGTATTTGCTGTCTATCAGCTACTGCTTGCGTGAATTGTGACAAGCTACCTGAAATGCTGTCAATCTATGAAGCATACAGATGTTTCCTAAGATGGCTAAGTTGTTTCTGGGACTTTGTACTGGTTTTTAGTTTATATTTCAAGAGCTGTTTAGATAATTTTCTAGCTCTCAATGACTTAGGTCTGGAAAAAAAAATTGAGATTTAATTTGATTAAATAAGCGTGGTTAATGATTAAAAAAACATGCAATGAAAAAATAAAAAATAGTATGTTTGTTAATATTATATAAAGGTATGTTTTTAATGTTTAATAAAAAAATAAAAATTAAATGAGAATATCATAGTTTTATAGAAAGCACAATGAAAAATTATGAAATTTAATTTAATTCTTAAAAGATAAAATTAAAAAAAAAATCAAACTAAAAAAGAATTAACTTAAGTTCACGTGAGTTATCATATTAGCTTTAACTCACATTAGCTACATGATTTCTTTCTTTAGCTACATGATTTCTTTCTTTGAACTGGAATAACCATGTAGAAAACTATCAAATACAGGATAGTAGAAAACTATCAAATACAGGATAATCTAATTTTGAAGGTGAAATTAAAAAAAAAATAAAGGTGAAATTAAAAAAAAAACAATCTAAAAAAAAAATTTAAAATCAAAGTTAAAGATTAAAATAATCTTAAAAAAAAGTTGAAAAATTATAAAACATAATACTTGATTAATCTAATATTTAAATACTAAAATTAAAAAGAAAAAAACAATTTAAAAAATATATAAAAAAAGATTGAAATTAACTTAGATGAATGTTTGAAATTCATGAATTGAATTATAAGATAGGAAGTAACTTTATAAAAAAATAACTTTTGAAAAAATTATGAAGCTAAATTTTTAATAAATAAAATAATAATGGATAAAATAAAAAAAATTAAAAAACAACAAATAATAATTAAAACAATGAAGATCAACTTTAAAATAAAATGCTAAATGATGAAATTGATAAGAATTTCAATCAAAAAAATAATTAAAAAACAAATATAAATAAGAAGAATAAAAACTAAATTTGATATAAAAATTAAATGAAAGAAAATGATAATGAAAGAAAATGAAAAGCAAAATCAATTAAAAAGATTCATAATAAATGAATATTAATAAAAAAGATACATATTAAATTTAATATAAAAAATTTATGACGACACATCCTATTTTTAGCAAGCTAGCTCAATTACTAAAAAAAAATAGAGAAAAGAGGAATGAGAAAAAAAAAAAGCATGTCGAAACCTGATTGTCGTGCCTTCAAGAAAAGCACCGCATGAGGCTTCCAAAGTTATCATGTAAGTCATTATTTAGCTTTAAAAAGACTCTTCACACACCACCTAAAGATCTCATATACCTTTTATTTTTTAAAATTTTAAATTTGTATTGAAACTCTAAATATTTTAATTCAATTCAATTAAATTTTATTTTAAAAAACCAAAAATTAATCATGCTTAGCTCATGAAAAATAAATTATCAAGATCAATTATAAATTAAAACAATGTCAAAGAACCAAATAAAAAAATTAAAGGATCATAGTGTAAAAATTCACAGGGACAAGAAAAAATATGAAGTCGCTGGCACTAATTAATGCCTCTTAGTTTTTTTTGGTTAATTCTTTACTTGAATTTTCAGATTCTTTGAGTATCCTCATATTTTCAGGATTTAGATTCAAAAGCTCAACAATTATTTTAAACATACATCACTTGGAATATCCGAGCGATGACTTGTGATGGATTGGACGGTGGGTGTTTTGGTGTTCGGGTCATTGTTCATTTGTACTTGTTTTAATTTTTATATTTGTTGAATTAATTTTAATTTGTTGTGTTTTTTGAAATTATCAATTAATCAGGTTATTAGTTTTTATTAACTAGTCCCAAAGTTAACTATGTATAGTCTTAATAAATATTCTTCTTTTATGAGATGGTTTTTTTATAATTGGAAGATAATGAGGATTAGTTATGAAATTATTATGTAAAAAAACCTATAAAACAAGGGTTAATTAAATAAATTTTAAAAAACATAAGAATTAGTTGATCAAGATAATAAGAATAAATAATTAACACAAACACAACCTCGATCGGGGTTTGGAATGTTGTGGCTGCATGCATGGTTCAATCAACTATACTCTCCCCCCCCACACACATCAAAGAAGATCTGTATCTCGAGTGTATTAAAAATAAATAAAATAAAAGAATTGTTCAATGCACACACGAATATATATAAAAAGGAGCCAAAGGCAGGGAAGGAAGCTTAATTTCTCCGACTGTTCTACGAGTTGGCTGGCTGGCCTCGAGGTCCCATTTTTTCCAAGGCAAGTACTCATCAGAGGCGGCAGACCAAAGTGAACAAAAGGAGGATCAAGGGAGAGGCATGGAGGGGCTGAGGCTGCTGCTGCGGCTGCTCTTCTCTATTAATGAAATGGAGTACTTTCAGATATCAGAACCCCTTGTTTGAGAGAATTTATTTCTGGCTGTCCATTCCTCTTTAATCTTTCGCCCCACTGCTGAGTGGAAATCCTACCCCTCTCTTTCATTCACGCAACAAAATAAATTTGTATTAATGCATGAGCAGCCCAGCCAAAGAATCCAGGGTTTCCACTTTTTTTTCTTTGTTTTTCTGGCGCTTAACTTGGTCTACGATCTAATTTTTATCACAGCAAAGATGTTCGAGCTTGAGATAATCTGAGAGGAGAGAATACTGGCATGGCATTAATTGAGACACAACTTACTATAAACCCTGAACTTAAAAGAAAAATTAAGCTAAATTTTCTACGTACTGAACCAGCAAATTAAGGTAGCTGTTTGGAAATTGAAAGGGCTGCCCTGCAGAATTCAGATGTGGCATCGATTTTACTTATCTTAGTCTTTCAAGACTCTTAGTAGCCAGGTTTCTTTTGGTGAGTTCGATTAACTCATCACACACACACAAGCATATCATACCAATTAAAACTCTTGTTGAGCTCTATAAATAGTCCAGATTTATTGAAGTTTCAATAAAATATCAGTTACAAGTGATGGTGGCTGCTGCGTTGACTATTACATTGAAAAGCAAAGATGGGGCAGAGAAAAAAGGGCTATGATCACTCTCCAATTCAAAAACTTGACAAGGTTGCCATCTCTTTATCATTGCCTCTTGCTGCACTGGTCTTAGAATGTGATCGTGCAATGTCTTAATATATACTCGTGGAACAATATCAGCATCCTTTCCTCCCTCAAATCTAGCACCTTTGAATGCCCTGACAGGCCCTGCTCGCAGTAGCATTGATGCTAATATGGAGTCCTGATCGACTTGGTCCAAAACCAATAATCAAGGGGCTGGGATTGTTAAGAGATGCAATCATGCTAGCTACTAGTGTCAAAAGACACGAAATAAATCAATATATACCTCTTTAGGGCTCATTTGATAGAGAATTCGTTTCTGGAACTCCTCCTTTATTATAACACTAGTTGGAGGCTCATCTAGACCCATCCCGTATTCTAAATCAGCTATCTCTCCGTACTCAGATACATCAGGGTCACCCTGCTCGATCCATATATATATATAGACATGAATTAGGCCCTTTAGATGCAAAAATGATCTTAGATTAATCTCCAAGGGGTGAAAGCATGCAAGATGTCACCAGGAAAGCAAGACAAATTATAAGAGATTTTGTATCTTACAAACAAGCACTAACAATTGCAGTCATCAGAATTGGAAGACATGGAGGATTTGCTGATACAAGCTTCAGCCGGGAAAGTCAAATATAGCCTATCAACTGGAACTTGGAATATAGCACAAAATACCTCATGATCTAACTTGATCAAATTATGAAGGCCACTAGCAAATAAGACAAGTGATTAAGGAATTTCTTACATCTTTGAAATCTTGATCTGAAGAGAAGCCATGCTTCAACATGTTGGCAGCAACATAAATAGCCAGATGAATTTTCTTAGGAAATCTGTGTATAGCGTCTGTCAAGCTCAAACCTCCTGCACTATGTCCTACCAATATAACCTACATATATACAGCGAAGCAAGCAAGCATCCCATAAAAATCAATCGCTTATAGTTGACAGAAGCTTTTAGTTAGTTTACCTTTTCATCGTGTGGCAAATTCGACAAGAAGTCGATAAGGGGTGCATTGTACTCATCAAAAGTGAGGATCGTGTTGGGATTGGACTGATCAATACCAGCACTTTTAAGGTCTAGGCATGTGACCTTATAGCCAGATGTTTCCATGAGACACCTGATCTTGTACCAGCACCAGGCTCCATGGCATACTCCATGGACTAGAACAAAGTACGGTTTTTGAAGTCCGACCACCTCGTTCATTTTAGCCCACCTCCCACCTCCCCAGCTGGAAATTCTCACTTAGCTAGCAGTGCTTGAATATTCTTGGACTAATTTCCTTCAGCTGCAATTGTTTATTCGATCTTGGTTCTTGTATGATGACTGATTAATGATTGTGTGTTTGTTTTTGTGGTTGAGATTGAGTTGTGTATGGGATCCACCAAAAAAAACTAGAAAAATTAATTTTTGTGGCCAACCACAACCACTAAAGCTATGCAAGCTGGCATACTTCAATTGTTTATTCAATCTTCTTGGTTCTGATAGGATGTCGATGATAAGGATTATCGCTATTTGTCTTGGAAACAGGTGTGAAGGTCAATTTAGGATATTCATGCATGATATTGGCATAATGTGATTTGTCAATGGGTAAAGGTAAATGTACCTTTTCTTGTGTGGTGTGGTCCCCATTTTTTGAAGGAAGAAGCTACAATACATCGACAAACTAGATTATAAAACCAACAAATTAAGGTAGCTGTTTGGAAATTGCAAGGGCTGCCCTGCAGAATTCAGATGTGGCATCGATTTTACTTCTTTTAGTCTTCAAGACTCTTTAGTAGCCAGGCTTAGTTAGATAATTAACTCATCACACACACACACAAGCATATTATAACCAATTGGACTTGCATGTGTCAATTACAATGGGTGCGAGCTATGCACAACATGCGGCAAGAATACTCAAGGCTCGAGACACGGGCAGTTCTAAGAAGCATGTGACGCGAAGCTGAAAACTTGCAGTGACTGAACATATCTCCTGTTAATTAAATACCATCATGCCAACTCCAAGGCACACGACTACATCTTGTATATTTAATATAAGCAAGGGTTAATTATTTAGGTGTAAAGATTTGCGATTAAAAGTGTATTATCATGGTTGAGTTTTGGTTGCTATATCATGGTCATTGGAGACTTACATGGTTATTAACTTCAGGGTTCGTAGATTTAGGGCCCGTAGAATTAGTCGTGGTACGCGCAAACTGGCCCGGACAAATTTAAAAAAAAATAAAAAATATAAGCCAGGGGGGACAAACAGAGATGAAGCCACCTGTTAACGGAGTTTCCTTCTCGTTTCTTGCGTGTGAAATGCATTCGATTTACTCAATTAACCTAACGTGAAAGTGATATCAGAACAAGTGCTGTGTACATATGTGTGAGAGCCTATATATGCAGTTCGATGGCAATGGCGTGTTAATCATTGTATTTTTAATTAGTTAATAGGGTTAGCAGTGGAAAGAGAGAGGCCTGCAAGCTGGGTTCTTGATGTTTACTTGTATAATTCTACATCCTGCTTCGATAATGGCATACCATCCTGCAAAAATAACAAAGAAGCCATCGCTAAGAAATTCTTGCTGGCTTCAGAAGGGACAGACTGTAGGATAAAGACAAAGAGAAACCCTGGCCTTTTGACTTTGTTCCATTTATTTTCGGTTACAAAGTCGAAAGCAATAAATAAACATCTCGCCATGTTCCACTCCGTGTGGAGACATCTCTAGAGATCTTCTCTTCTAACATTAATTGACCACCATGCTTCATGACGTTGCGAATAGGACTAAGATGATCTTACTAAACAAGAATAATTTAGTAACCCAAATCATTATCTTATACTTTCATGGACCTATATCAAAATAGCTCGCTAATTACCGTGAAAAGGAATTTTTTTTTTTTATTATTAACGAAACTGGAGAGATTATATATATTAAGCTAGCCATTTAGTAGACGAAAACCCAGCTAGCATAAGAAGTGAAAAAAAGTAATACAACAATGGAAATGAAAAATGAAGTAACAAGATTGAAAATTATAGCTGAATCTTTTGTTGAAAGAGTGGATTCAAGTTGTTCCTTTGTGCTAATGGATTTGCTCAATAACCTCCATTAAACTGCCAAGTAGCGCTTCTAATATCTCGGTTCCATCAAAGAATGCATACATCTTCAGCAACCAGCAATCCAAGGCCTCATTCTACCCAGAATATTATTTCTTTGACTAGATAATTTACGAAGACAGGGATAAAACTCTGACGACTAAGCATTCTCACCAACCCAAACATCATCCAAAATGTTTAGGTTATACTTTCTTCTTATGAATTCTTCCTATCGTTCTTGGTTCCTGAACCCCATTTTTCAAAACCATTTGAATAGAAGGGCTTTTTTTTTTCTTTGTTCTTTTTTTTGCAGTAATTAAACCTATTCCTAGGTCCCCTCTGTCGTTCTCTCTAACAGCCATGATCTAAGCTACAGTATGCACTTTTTGCTTGTCAAAATGACCACACCAAAAAAAATCCACACTTCATAGATAAAGTTTGCCACGTCCTTCGGCATCCAAAATAAGGACATGATCTCGTTTGCTTAATCGATAATTTTAGCAATATCTTCTCATTCAACTACACGTCTTAATTAGAAATAATTAGATGGTAGTGAAGGAGAAATGAAACAGCAATTCTTATTGCAGGGAAACAACTAGATTTAGTACAAGATTCTGAGGGTTTTTCTATCTATTAAAAAAGAAAGAAAAAACAGAGATCGGTGTATAAAATAAATTTGTTTAGAATAATTTGAGATTTTCAAGTACATATGCACGATTATTTCAAATTTAATTGATTATGAAAAATTAAGTCAATCATTAAAAATTAAATCCCATGTGTTGCAATTGCTTAAGTGCATTGACTTGTATGGAGATTCAAGTGGGAAACCAGATTTTTAAAAAGGTATCCATTATATCCCATTTTTCCTCCATTGTTATGTAATATAACTCTTCACATCTCTCTCTCTCTCTCTTGTAGTTGTGGGGTTGTGGTTCTTGTGAGTGGGCAAACAATTTCATCAGATTTGTCTCTATTACTTCCGCCTTTCTTTCTTTTGAGACTGATCATCCATCACCACTAGTCTACTACTGCATATGCCCCTAATTATCATCCCTCGAGATTTCCAATAACAGCAAACAAGAAAGCCTCTTTCTTTCTCTACTGTATGCTCCACCTTGTTCCAGTCTCTCTTTCTTTTGCTGCTTTGGTTTACTTCTCTTTTCTATGGATTCAGTCTTCTTTTATCCTTTTCAATTTGTATGAGCTGATTTATATCATGATATGTAGTGGTTAATGTGCTAACTAGATTGTTTGATTTGATCTCCACTTGAAGATTATTAGTTTCTGCCATTAAAAACCAGTGACCCTTTTGAATTTTGCAGCTTCTTTTTTTCACCTCATTACTGAAACAAATGCAAATGTAAAAATTCAATCTTTTTTCTCATTTTTGGTGGAATATTCTAAAGATTCAATCTTTCTATTTCCACTAAAATAAACAAATGTTCAGTCTTGATCCCTTTAAACTACCGAAGAAATCAACAAAACTTATCAATTTTCTTAGTTAGTTCATAAAGCTTGTTTTTCTAACCGAAATAGAAACAAAGGAAAAAACCCTTTTGGATTTTGGTATTCGCAATTTTCTGCGTCTAATAAGGGAATATTTTAACTAATGCTACAGAGTTTAGTGATTTTCAGACAAAGGAGTTGTACTTCTTGTCGGCATGATTTTTTTTCAAAACATTATCTTTTCAATTTCTTTTTTTTAAAAAAAAAAATCATTTTGGATTAACACCATTTTTCCACCCACTTATTTTTCAAGTCGGCTTGAACACCTGTTGTTAAAGCGTGTTTGGAAACGCGTCTAAGTTATGTTTTTTCAAAAAAAATTATAAAATTTTAATTTAAAATAATTTATTTTATATTTTTAAATTATTTTGATATAATGATTTTAAAAATAATTTTTAAAAATAAAAAATATTTTAATACATTTCTATAAAAAAAAATAATTGCCATTATTATTAGAATTTCAAACACACTTTTAATATAAAAAGATATATTTTTTTTTTTAAAATTATAAGAGAAATATTAAATTGATATTTTCTAAATTTTTTTTAATTATTTTAATAAAAAAATTAATTAAAAAACATTTCTAGAAATATGAACAAGTGGCGGCACTATGTGTTTTAAAACTACGTTGTTTTGTTTTGGGGGCGTTAGTTGTTAAGATATTTGTTCACCATGAAGACTATATGTAATAGCTATCTTTGTAACTGTGTGGCAGGTTTGTTGATAATACCACATCAGTTTATTTTGGACCGCCGCATCATTCCCTTCAACGTCCGAAATGGCTTCTCCGATGGTGAGAACAGATTTTCCTTTTCCTCTAGTTTTAGCAAACAATTGGTTTCCTATGTTCGACCTCGGTGATGGGCTATAGTTTTGCAGTCTCATCTGTTCGCTGAATGTTCTCATCATTCTAAGAAATTTAGTCTGAGTTGGTTTTTGTAACTGGTGCTCTTTTTATGAATTTCAGGTCCCGTCTAAGAATTTCAAGGGATTGCAATCAAGAAAATCACATTCCTGGTGGTGGGATAGTCATATCAGTCCTAAAAATTCCAAGTGGCACACTGAGAATCTTGAGGGTGAGCTACTGCTTTCTCGCTGTCCCTTTTCATTCAAGGACTTGTTGGTAGAACAGAAATGTGCATGAATCAAATGTGAAATAGGAGCAGATTATCAAATAAGGGTGTCTTGCCGCGTCTTTGGAATCGCAAATTTAAGTAAAAATGCTCCTCAGAGACAAGATAAATGTGTTAAAAGGACATGCATGGTCAATACTGTTGTCTGGTGCCCATATTTGGGGCCTGCCTCTATTTTACCACCCCAAAAGAATAGTGGTTATTCTCTAGTTAAAGATAGCCATTTGCTCCTGATGAATTTTTATTTTTTATTTTGTTTCCGACATGGGAATACCCTGAGTGATTGCCATGGTCAATCCGGAACCCCCCTGATTTTTTGTAACAGTAGTTGTTTTCTCTGAACTTTGTATTTTGCATCACAAAACAGTGAGTTCCTGTGATCATTTTTATCTCCAAAATGCAAAGAAAAAAAGTGAGAAAACGATCCTTGACTGCAGAGATGGACCAGAGCGTTAAGCGGATGCTGAAGCTAATTGAAGAGGATGGAGACTCATTTGCTAAAAAGGCTGAGATGTATTATCAGAGGAGACCAGAATTGATTTCTCATGTAGAGGAGTTCTACCGGATGTACCGATCTCTGGCAGAACGTTACGATCACGTGACAGAAGAATTAAGGAAGAGCATTCCATCAGATCTCCAGTCCCAGGGCTCTGGGATTTCTGACGTTATCTTTGAACCACCTTCTCCTGCTGGTGAACAAAAACCAAGCCGTCTTAAATCCGGCCCTCGAGCTGCTGGTTTTAATTTCTTTTTGGGCTCTGGTGGCAGTAGCGATCATCACCGTAAAGAAGTAGACGAATTATCCACGTTGACGGATTCAGAATCAGAATCTGATGATTCTTCAGTAAGCAATTACTCAGGTCTATCTGGGAATAGTGGTGACCAAGGACTGTCCCGGAGAATAATTGATTTAGAAATTGAGCTTCGTGAAACGAAAGAAAAGCTACGGATGCAGCAAGATGAGAGTGTTGATGGATCATTTAGGGGTGTCAGAAATGAAGATTCTGAGGATGTTCTTGCAGAAATTACAGGGTGTGAGCGAGATCTGACAATTGCAAATGAGGAGTTACGGCTGTCAGAAGAAGAGGTTACTCGATTGAATACTGAGCTTCAAAAATATAGGTCATCTGAAGTCTCTGATGGTTTGCAGTCTGAGTTCGCATCGCCAGCTGAGAGCAAGGTCATAACCAGGGAGGTTGAACTGGAATTTGAGGTAAATCAAGCTTCTCATCTTCAACAAAGGATTGGCGGGTCGGAAGCTGAAACTTTGGACTCCAATGTTAAGATTCAAGCACTAATGGAAGAACTCAGGATTGCTAAAGAGAGGCTTCATGTTTCAGAGATAGAAATAGCTACTTTGAAAAAACAACTTGAGGGTGGTGGACCATCTGAGAAAATCAATAATTTGCAAGATCAACTGGCGTTGGCTCACAAGGAGATAAATACGTTGAAAAACAAGCTCAACGCAGAAAAAAGGGAGGTCTCCAAGCTGCAAGAAAGAACTGCCAGGCTGAAAACTAATCTGTCAGACCGGGATTGTGAGATGAGAGATCTTAAAATAGCAATGTCTGATGCTGAGCTGAAGATTTTTCCAGAAAAGGCACGGATCAAGGCTGAAATATCTAAATTGATAGAGGAGAGGACATGCTTGGAGGAGCGGCTGAAAGAACAGGAATCACGTTGCCGTTCTTTAGAGGATGGTATCAGGATGTTCCAGGCTGAGAAGGCAGAAATGCAGGAAACACTTGAACGTGAAATTCAGAAGTTAAAGGAAGACACTGCTGAGCGAGACAGTCGCATAAAATCTGAGAGAGATGAGCTTAATGAGAAAGCTATTACACTTAAAGCAGGGGTAACTTCTGGAGACAACCGGGTCAATCAAATGGATAAGCATCTGCAACAATTACACATGGAGCATGTCAAGCTACTTGCCGGGGCAGAAGAGGCACGTAAACTAATGGATGAGTTAAGATCAAAAGCTGAGGATTTGGAGGGAGAAGTTGAGAGGCAAAGAATTTTAATCCTGGAAGGAGCAGAAGAGAAACGTGAGGTAATAAGGCAACTGTGTCTCACTCTTGAACATTACAGGAACGGTTATCATACTCTACGACAGGCTTTTGCTGGGCACAAGGGAGTTCCAGTTTTGGCAACATAAAGTTAGGTTGTGGCTGCAACTCAACTGCAAATCTGATAGTGCTGCAGTGCGAGTGTGAGCCCAGTCAGGTACTCAGTAGCGTAATCATGTATTTCCTTTTTTTTTTTTCTGCCATGCCTCATGTTTGAGCTGAGTGATGCCTGGGTTTACCATTGTTGGTTAGTAGTCCTGTGGCATTTCTTTGGTCTGTATAGCAAACATCTCAAGAAGAACTAATGTGTTGGGGGTTCTTGAGGCCGTAAAAATAATTCCTCGAACATAAAAGTAGATGAGGATTCTTGCAGTCAGACTCTTACCGAACCTATTACTGAATGGGTTTGTCTTAATTTACCTGTACTTCGAATAGAAGAAATGAAAGCTTTTCCTTTTCTGCAAAATTTCTACCCAATCTTTAATATTTATTATATTTCTTTGTATTGTTGTCGTCAACGTCACTAGTAGGTATCGCTGTATTACCTTTTCTTATCGTGGTTGACAAGGTATTAGAGCTTTTCTAGTATAAACGAAAGGTGGAAGGAGGCATCAACTTCCACAATACTCATTCCCTTCTTCAAATTCGACAAAGCTGTCCCCAATTAGACTCATCAAAGGAATAGCAAAGAAGAATAAATCATACAGCAAAAGGCCACTAGAAAGCTCTTCTACTAGGTAGACAGTAAGGAGAAAGAAATGCTGGCCGCCGTGACTGGTGGAGCGTCAGGCTTTTCACTATTTGACCTTCCTGGCAGAATGGGAAGCGCCAAGCAATTCCTAACAGTGCGCGGTGTGATTGAGCAACGTAAAAGCTAAAGACTCGCTTGAAGACTTTATGACTTCTTTTAAGCCTGCCTTTTCAGGTCACAACCACAAGCTATTGTTTTGGCTTTTCAAGCCTTGTTTTTATTCCATGTGATGCAATGAAAAAGATTATTTTATTTGTCGGCAAGGCTTTTAGTCATGTGAAGGAGTCTTTATAATATTTTATTTCAGCCCTTGTGATTTCTAAAAGGAATTATTTTAGACCACCCCATGTTCTATTTTAATTTACAAATTAATTCTTCCTTTAAATCTTCTGGTCCTTGTGATTTATAAAATTACAATTTAGCCCTCCTATGACAACCCTTTCTACAATTACATCCTTGCATGATTACTCATTAAGTATTAAATACATAGCTTACATGTACATAATACTTGTAGTGTAATGAATCATTACAATTGCAATCCCTCGTTGCATTATAATCTTAAAAATAACATAATCAAATATAAAAATATAATATATCAGAACATGCATTCGCATTTGCATCCGTTCAATATAAACATTGAATAAGATTGATTAGAGGTAATTAAGCAACCATTGAAACATCACATCACTGGTGCATACAAACTGGACACCCACGTTAATCTAAAAAAAAAACACCCACGTTAATCTAAAAAAAAAAGTTGGTGGTGCTTGAAAAGTATGTCAATGATCCAAAACCCCAAAACAAATAAATTAAGGGGTCCAATAAAACATGCCAGGAAAAGTAGAAACGCTATATAAACTTACTAGTTGCTACAACTACAAATCTAAGTATGGACAGGAACCTCAGGAAAATAAGTTCCATCAATACAAATAAAGTCAATAATAGTCCCAACTAAAAAAAATTAACCAAATGCAAAAGGAGTTTTCAAAGACAGTTCCACACATTGATGATACTCCACAATGTATATAAACAAAACATGACCAGAATGACAGATGTAATCCATGAGTATATCATTGCTCTCTACATCTAAGGACCAGGTATCACACCTCTTTCTCAATTTGCTGAGCAAGTTCTCTGTAAGGAGCCAACACCATCGCCAATGGTCCATCACCACGCTGAACAGGAGGTTGAGCCAAGCAATGCTACCAGATCAACACAACAAAAAATAAAAATCCCAATCAAAAACAGCAAAATAAATACAATACCATAGAACATATCTTCTTATAAAACGACTTCTAACATCGATCACCTGTATCATAGGAATGGTAAATGCTGCAGTTTTTCCACTACCAGTTTCAGCACAACCCAACAAATCCCTTCCACTAAGGGCAACTGTCATTGCCTGAGCCTGAATCAAAGTCGGCCGCGTATGCTCATGATGCGCAATATCCTTCATGGTACTTTGATGCAAACACTGACAAATATTCACCAGATAATCAAATAAAATATTACTAAATATAGCAACTTCAAAAAAAAAATTACTAATTTTTTTTTTTTGAAGTGAATTTACCATATCTTCAAATGATTCAATAGGCGCAGGTGCAGGAGATGAACCCGAAGCAACATTGACATTTATTTTGAGCTGAGAACGAATTTCTTCAATCTGCATTTATTATGAAAAATTTAATCACAGCTAAAAATAATTTTAATTAATAAATTCAATTTTTTTCTTTTTTTGTGAGAACAGATTACTGATAAATAAAGCAATTTAGTACAATAATCACTTAAAATACAAAAATCGGAAAAAGATTGGAGAACTTGAAAAGGAAGTGAACTTGATCTGGAGAGAAGCGAAGGACGCGGTCGGAGGGCCTCCACTGAGGAAAAACAGGTTGAGGAACTGAGATGGTTCGCGCGACGGAGGCGGAGGTCCGTAAGGAGAGAGAGTTGAATGTGGAGGAAGAAGAAGTGGCGGGGAGGTGGAATTTGAAGAGGAATGGGAGAGATTAGTGTCTGTTAAAGGCGGTGACTGAGTTCTGCTAGTAGTAACGGTAGTGGTTGAGCTTGAGTTTCTCAGGTGAGGAGGGATATACGACATCGTTTTTTAGGAGTGAAGGGAGAGTGTATCAGCGAGGTAGAAGGGTAGAAGAGAGAGAGAGAGATGGCCTTGAAGGTTTTTTTCGTTTTTTTACCGTTCTATCACAGTTTGGTAAAAGCAATAGGAAAATAAAAATAAAAATAAAAATAAAAATATGGTCAGTGTTTCAAGATAAAAACATAAAGAGAAAAACACTGAAAAAAATATTCATAAAAGTAATGAGAATATTTTTATCTATATTTTTGTTATAGTTATATTTCTTTATTTTTTCAAAATGAATTTGAAAAATACCTAATAAAATAGTAATAATTACTATTTAAACACCATAAAATTACTCAAAAAATAATATAAATTGAAAAATTATATGAATAATTACAGAATAACTATATTTTTAAATATTTGTTTGGTACACAAATGTTACTAAAAATAACAGTTATTTTATAAGAAGTTATGCATATAAAAATCAACTTAAAATATTATAAAAAGTTAATAATCAAGAGATAAAATTCATAATTTAATTCAAATGACCAAAAGAAAAGGAAATAAATTGATGTGACAAGAGAGAAAAAATTTAAAAAAAATAGAATGGATCATGAAAACACATTATAATATTTTTTTTGAACATATTTTATCATTATAAAATTTTAATTAAATAATTTTAACTATATCTTAAAAAATTATTAATTAACCTCGAATGAAATTCATAAACTGCTTTAATCTTAAATTAACTCTAGATAAAAACCCTGACCAATTACATTATTGTTTAATAATTTTTTAATATATAGTTATTATCAAATCAAGATTTTTCTAAAATTACCTAATTTATTAAAAACAAAATCTTGATAAGTCTTCATTAACCTATTCTTTCTTTTTCTTATTTTTTTTTTCATTTTTCTCTCTTGCCACATTAGCTTATTTTATCTCTTTTTTTTATTTGTTGAATTTTGAATATTATTTTTTGATTATTAATTTTTTATAAAATTATAGATTAACTTATATATATATTAACTAATTTGCATGAGACATGTGTTTTGACTTTTAACTAAAGAACCACTATATAAATCAATATTCACAAACACAATTATGTTAAAATTGTGTGATTTTTTAAGTATTTTTTCAACTTGTATTATATTTCTAAAACTTTTACCAAACTCTGTTGTTTTTCACAAAAATTCATTTTTTGGATGAAGTAAATTATTTAATTAGTCCCTGTTTTCTTAGTAAGTCATTAATTAGTCCCCTTGATATAAACTTCTCAGTATCACATACTCTTGTATTTAAATATGCTTATAGCTTAATCCCTTTCTTAAATTGTTGTAATTCACTCTAAACCATAACTTCAGCTTTTATTACATTACAAGCATCTGCATATTCTCTTCCAAGAACACAACTCAACACCGCTTTGCCTCTAAAAACAGCTTCCATCCTCCCTTATCAGTTGCAGAAGAAGACAATCTTATATGCTTACTTTAATAAAGAGTTGTGATTTATTCCTCGACACCAATTAAGTATTGATCCCATCATTTCATAACTCCTGTAACCTCCCCGTTTCTGCCTTCAAAACCCTGACGAAAACAGCCTCCTGGGAGGGCAACACTAGACAACCAGTAACTGCACGCAGAAACCCCATTACTGTCAGCCACCAAGGTCCCATCATCATCCACCCAAGCCTAAGCCACATACTCGCCATTTCCTTTCCTTTTCATTTTAAAAGGCCAAGCTCGCGCACCATCTAATTTTCTTGAACACTGGAGACCCCCTTCTTCCAGCAACCAAAGCTCCCTCATTTTATTTTTTTCCTCTGAAAAACCTACATGAACACAAGCTCTTCTTTTCTAGTGATAGCCCCTCCAAAAAATAGAATAACTGACAGCCTTCTATCTCATTTCCCAGCAGCATCCCTCAACTTATGTCGCCTCCTAACTCCAGTCATTTTCTCCTTCAAATCCATGATAGTAACAGCAGCTCTTCAACCCGAGAACCCACACGGAGACCATCACATCACTTGAAGCCCCACTGATACCAGCAACGACAGCACCAACCGACCTCAATCAGCAAGGGCTGCACGTCACTTCTCAGCCCTGCGCGCCCACTGCCTGACTCCAGTAGCTTCCAATATTGCCATCATCTTCAACTGCAAGCTCATCAGCCAACCATCCACCATTGCCTCAACCAAAGCAGACCAACAGTTTCCTCTGTATCTCCCACCATTAGAGAAGCTGCAGCCACTCCAGCAAACTCTCTTCACGTGACAGCATCGTGAGACTCCATCCGATTGTCCAAGGTTTCTTCTCCATCCAGCAACAGCGATCGTTCTCCACGGATCATCACATCCACTTAGCAATTGGAAGAACCTCCAGCAGCAGCGAACCTCTCTGAACCATCACCGTGAGCAGCAACCTTCAAGATCAGCAGCAGTGCAGCTTCATCCAGTAGCAGCGGTCTAGAAATAACAGTTACTGTCTTCCTCCACAAAATCGTGACCCAACTGTAACATCCAGCGGCAACCGAGAGAAGCAGAATCATCAGCAACCGCGGTAGATGACACCAACTCCAGCAGCAGCCGTGAGCAACAACAAATCAGTGTAGCAGAGTTCTTAAGTCCAGCAGCCTTGTTCGCCTTCGTTTTTTTTCATTTGAAGGTCCCTTTCTTAAACTCATAAAACATGTCTTCTTTTAATTTATTTATTTATTATGATTTGTTGTTTTTTTTGGATGCATGGTTTCTGGGCATAAGTCATAACAAACTCTTTAGATGAATGTTTTGACCTTCCTAAATAGAAGAGGTAAGAGGGAACTCGGTCTTTTTGTTACTTGACTAGGCCTTCAAGTACTTTTAGTCTCTAAAAATACTCGGGTTGCTTGTGTTAAGCCTGGCCCATTGTTTGATCAGTAAAAGGGCCCGTATATTTTTCTTCGGATTGGTGTTGGTTTTGGGCAGGCACCTAGCCGGCTTGGCTTTGCTATTGAAATTGGATTTTTTTATTAAGTTGTTTTACTCTGAAATACTGGATTAATTTTGTTAATTTAAGTTTTTTTTAATTAATTTTTTTTTAATTTTATATTTTAATATTGTTTTGATTAAAAATTAAATATCATGATTTGTTTTCTATTAAGTTATTATTGCCTCGTATTCCGAGAATAGTGTTTAGCAAGTTGGCTAGAGTTGTTGTATCTGTGTTTTAACTTAATTTTTTTTAATTTCACTATTCACCATTAAATTAATTCAGAATTGAGTTTTATAATTTATTTTAATTTATTTTTCATGTGACAATCCAGGACTCATGACTAGGTTCGCGAGTTTTATAGATTAACTTAAGTTAAATTAAGTTATTTTTTAATTTTTTTCCATAAGGTTATTTAGGTCTCATGATTTAGATCACTAGTCTTTTAATTTTATGACTTAGGTTGCAGGTTTTACAAGGTAATCTAGGTGACTTAACGGTTTTTCTTTAAATTTTTTTTAATTTTAATATTTAATATTAGATTGATTGAGAATTAAGATTCATAATTTGTTTTGGTTTTCTTTATTAAGTTATCATTATTTTATAACCTGAGAATAATACTTAGATAGTTAACCGAGATTTTTTTCTCAAATTTTATCATTTGATATTAGATCAGTTGAGAATTAAGTTTTATAATTTATTTTTATTTATTTTTTATAGGATTATTTTTTTATGATAAAAGTTATGAATTTAAAAAGTTAATTTGAGTTTTTTTTCATGTTATTTTTATAAGGTAATTTGAGTTTTTGGACTTGAAAAGTTATATATTGAAGATTAAGTTGTAAGCTTTTTTTTATTATAATGATCATTTATGCGTACAAGAGTTTAGGTTGCTTTGAAACCATCAATAAATTGAACGAAACCTTTTTGAACCTTCAGAAAGTCATGCTCTCGCCATTGCAACCCCAACTTTCATACATGTCTTAATAGAAAATA
Source organism: Populus euphratica (assembly GCF_000495115.2). Classification (NCBI taxonomy): domain Eukaryota; kingdom Viridiplantae; phylum Streptophyta; class Magnoliopsida; order Malpighiales; family Salicaceae; genus Populus; species Populus euphratica. The sequence goes on from NW_011499947.1 coordinate 226,866, forward strand.
GAAGGTAGAGATCAATAAAGTTTTTTTTAAAAAAAAAAATGTATCAAGAACCATGTTAAATTCCAGAAATATTACTCCTTTGAGATTTTTAAAGATGTATCAAAAACCATGTTAAATTCCACATAAATCAAGGAATTGAAAACCACTGTAAAAATTCTGGGTTTTGAATAATTCTTTAGATGTTCAAAGTTCTGTAAGGTTTTTACAAACTTGAGCCAGAAGCATCGACAAATATTTCACTTGTCAACAGTCTAAAAAATAAGAATGTTGATAGTTTAAGATAGGAGATTAATAATATATATTGTAGAAATAGTAATCAAGCAAGAATTTGAAAGAATGTAGAACATATATATGTATGATGAGATGAGTCTAGTTAGGATTGTTTTTTAAAATATTTTTTATATTGAAATATATTAAAATGATATTTTTTTTATTTTTAAAAGATTATATTTGAGATCAGCACATCAAAACAATCTAAATATAAAAAAATTAATTTTAAAAAAATATGATTTACACTACGTTTCTGAACATTTTCGTAAAGTAGTAAAAGTTTATGTTTATTTTGTAAGTGTGTATATGTTGTTTTTAAAAATATTTTTTAATTAAAAATATATTTGTTTAGATTTTTTTATTTTTGATATTATACTTAAAAATATTATTTTACTATATTTTGTTTTTTAAAAAAAAGTTAATAATGACAAACCAAAAGCAATAAAATAATCCAACTATCAATTTTTATATTTTTAACCGTGTTTATCATATTTCTGTTTAGAATTCAACTCTTTAATATATCTTTCTATCAATTTTTTTTTCATTTAGATTGATATAATCATAAATTTTTATTTTGAAAATTCTTTTTTTTTTTATATACAGAAGTAGAATCTTAACAAAATAAAATTCTTTATTTTTAATTTTTCGTGGTGGAGTGCTTCTAAAACATTTAGATCATTTTTTTTTTTAAAAAAAGATCTATTATATCTCCATATGAATACAATTCAAAGGATATAATTTTATCAATCAGGATGAAATAATAAAATAAAGTATTAGAAATTATATATTATACAAGAATACAATAGACTTTTCTGGAACATCTTTATTATGGGATAACACGGGAACAAACGGATACTTATAACCACACATATACTTACGTGTCTTTGTAAACGTCCACTGCCCCGGCATCATCGTAAAGGGAGCAAGGAAAGGGACTTCTCCTTCCCTTTTTTTTTTTTTTTTTTTTTTTTTTTAAAAAAAAAAAAAAAAAAAACACCCACACAGAGAGAGAGAGAGAGTGTTCCAACTGCTTCCCTTTATTATATATAATTTTATTAACTTCATTGATGAATGAAATTGTCGACATTCACCAATTTCACTAGAGTTTACAACTTCATGGCCGAATTGAAGAATGATCCACTTATTAAAAGTTAAATATGTACTATGTAACAAAAAATAATCAAATCTCGAGATGGTAATAATTGAAATAATTCTTTTTAAATTAATATAAATATTTGGATCAGTTTGCATGTATTATAATTAATTTTATAAACCCTAAAATTGATGATTATATAAATCTTTAGAAAGAATTCTTTAATTTTAAATTTTTATTAATTGACTACTATTTAAATGGTGGTTAGAATAAGGATTATTCTTCCAGTGATGAAAACAAAATATAATGTTCACCCTCCTTGATCTTTTGATTTCGAATTATTATCAAGAGAGATATTAAATTTCTATGAATCTATCAGGCTGATATTGATATGATGTGCAAATTTATGCAAAAAGATTCTATATTTACAAAATGCGAGAGGAGGAAGAAGAGATGAGGAAGAAAAATACATCTCGAAGAATCTGGGACGATTTAGGTGGGGGTAGGTGGGCATGCAGGACTTGAAACTGAGAAGGCTGCACATACGCCGTTAAAAGTAACGGTAAAGTCTAGTCGGCGACCTAAAGCTTGTTTAAAGGTTGACCTTTCTTTCTTTTCATTTATTTCAATTGAGGATTCATTTCTTCCAAATTTCGACTTTTTCCTCCAAACATATTTAACATTTTCAATTTGCACCTCCGCGAAACGTTGATGCCAAATATATTGCAATTCGCAACATGCAGCATCTTTGTTAAAGTAAAAGAAAAGGAAAAATAAAGACTTGTGCATAGTTTTTTTTTTAGATTAACGTGGGTGTTTGGACCAGCTTATGTACATCATAACTAATTCTACGGGCCCTCAAGTTAACGATCATGTAAACTTCCAGTAGTTATTATATGAGTAACCAAAGACTCGAACCTGAGATCACAAAGAGAGCAAACTCCTTGTGCATAGTTTCTTAATTACTCACAGCATAGCATGACACCGATCCTTTAAACTAGGATGATAAACTTGTTCCTTGATTAATTTATTTAAACTAGTTAGTTTTTTTAGTGTTAAAAACATATTAATTATTTTTCTTAATCAGTATTCCTTGATCTAATAATTTATTTTTATAAAAATATAAAAAACTCGTTTCACCAACTTTTTTTAATTAACTCTATTCTTTTAATAAAACAAAATGCAAAATGCAATGAAAAAAATAAATCAATGAAAAAACTAAATTATAAATAAGGATATAAGGATTGATAAATACTTTATAACACCATTATGAAGATATAAATCATAACATAAGTTGTTATTTAAAGAGAATCTAGAAATTTTATTAAAAAAATATATAGAGAGAGAAATAAAAGTGAAAGGAAAAATATGTAATTGTGAAAGAATTAATTTAACCTAAATATTTAAGTTGTTAAGTGAAGATTTAATATCTGATTTATATTATTCTCTAAAATATTTTTTTAATTAAAAGTTTTTTAATCTTGATTTTTATTAAATAAATGGGGATAATGAGATTCGAACTTATGATTGCTTGATCATTGAGATTTTGATATTATGTTCAATAACCAATTTAATCCAATAGCTTAAAGTATTAGGTGAGATCTCAAAATAAAATTTATATTATTCTTTAACAGCAACTAACCCAATAAAAATAATTTAAAATGGATAGAGTATGTGTTTTCAGGAAAATTAAATGAAACGAAGAGAACTAGAAAAATAAATGTAACCAGGGTTTTTTTTAATATTAAATTAGCAACTAAAATCAATAATAAAATTATTAACAAAAACTAAAAGTGGGTATAAAAAGAGTAAGGATTTAGATAAAAACATTTGATTGTAATATAAAATAGAGTTATTATTAGAGAGAAAAAAACTCCCTTTACAAAAAGACATTTTTACATGCAATATGATTATCTCTTGAAATATAACAATTCATTAGAATTTTTGGATAAAAAAAAGATTCTACAATCCTTTAAATCATTATTTTCAATGCTTGAGTTACTAAAATATAGTAAAAATGTGTAATGAAAGTTTAGAAGAATATATATATGTACAATCTTAAATTGTGTGCTGAGAGTACCATAGACTAAATAAAACGGTAAAGTATTTTTAAGACCTCCTGGTGAGAATATTTTTAAATGTCATATGTATAGATACTCTTACACTCTATAAAAATACAAGTTACCAAATATATCTAAAATAATTAAATTAATTTAATTAATTTAATCATAAACAACAACCCATTAATTGTATTAATATTAGCCATTTAAATTTTGTACAATACAATTAAAATTTAATTGGCTATACCAATAAAATTTATTAATCATAAAAACATCTATAATTAATTATAACTTGGGCCCTGTTTGTTTGCTGAAAAATAATTTTTTTTTAGAAAATGAGTTTCGAAAAAGTGAATTATTTTCTGATGTTTGGTAGTGTAATGAAAAATAAATTGAGAAACACTTTTCAGTATTTAGTCATGTTATAGAAAATGAGTTGGAAAATAACTTATTAATGTTTTATTTTTCTCAAGTTTATTAAAATAAGGAGGAATAAATCTTACAAATTAAAAAGTTGAATGAGAATGAAATTGAAAAAAATATAATTTCATAAATTATCTAAAATAAAATAATAGAGATCAAATGTAAAAAATAAAAAAATAAAAGATGAAGAAATTAAAATAATAATAATAATTAACATTTCATAAATTATTTCAAATAAAATAAGTAAAAATCAAAGAATAAGGACCAAATTTGATAAATAAAAATTTTAATAAAAAAATAATATGAGAAAAGCAAATAATAATTATAAAAATAAAGACTGAAGTTAATATAAAAATTACATTTTAAGAGATTGAATTGAAAAATAAATATTTAAAACAAAATATACATAGCAATTAAAAGTTTGAGGACCAAATTTGATATAATCAATAAATATTATGACATTTTTAATTTTTCACAACTTTTGAAAAGTGTTTTTTGTTCAAATTTTTTAGGGAAACATTTTTTTGGAAACTTTTGAAAAGTGTTTTTTGTTCAAATGTTTTAGGGAAATATTTTTTTGAAAATTAAGTTAAATTTTTCTTTAACTAAAATATATTTTAAATTGATCAATTTTTTTAATAATAAAAAAATATATATTTTTTTTAAAAATAATATTTTAAAAAATAAATTCCAAGAAATAAACATGTTCTTGAAATCAATATTCTAACATGAGGGAGTATTGACAAAGTACTGATTAAAGAATATTCTAGAAGACTATGTGTGTGCGCGTGTAAAATCTGACCTGAAAATAGCACAGTATAAAGCTCAAGTTACATATTAAGAGAAACTTTTCAATTTTTTCAAACGATTTTTTTAAAGGATCGAAACAATATTGATTTTTTTTTTAAGAAAAGTCAATGGGATAGTGGAGATCATGCTGGATTCTTGAATGTGTTAATTAATTTATTTTTATTTTTAAACTTAGATCATTTACATCATGATAAATATAATTTTAAATTAATTTTGAGTAGTATAATTTAACTCATTAAATTTTAAATTTATTTTTTCAATATTATTAGTTTAAATACTATAAATTATAAGCTTATTAAATATTTATATAATTACTAATTTTAAAATATTAAGAAATTAATTGAGATATAAGCTAACTGCAGCATCATAATTACAAAAATAAAAATGAATCTTGAAATGAGATGTAGAGGGCGCTTGTGCGTCTATATATATATAAAAGAATTTGTGACATCACGTGCCGCGAGATTGTGACATCATGTGGCGCCAACCTGCCTCACCTACTACTCTCCACAGCGATCAATGATGTGTTGTCCCTCTCCTATCACACCTCAGAACTAACGCCGTTAACTCTGTTCCAGAAACCTAACTGGAAGCCACACGTCCACCTAACTTATGAACTATTTTTATCTCCAACCTCCACGTTGGTTCAGTTGCTCTTTAATTCTTCTCTTGCTTATAAAACCCCCCTCCCAACCCCTACTCAATCCCCATCAACCACCTAGTCTCTCCTCCTCCTAATTATACCTTCTTCAATCTACCGCTCCTTCTTCTCCCCAGAAATCTCTTTCAGTACTCCTTTGGATAAAGATCATATTCCAGTATAATGGATCTCCTCCTCTTGGAGAAGACCCTTGTGGGTTCTTTCGTTGCCATTCTTGTTGCCATTGTTGTTTCAAAACTACGTGGCAAACGTTTTAAACTCCCACCTGGTCCTTTACCGGTCCCCGTGTTTGGCAACTGGCTTCAAGTTGGTGATGATCTGAACCACCGTAACCTCGCTGATTTGGCCAAGAAGTTTGGTGACATCCTCCTCCTCCGTATGGGCCAACGTAATCTTGTTGTCGTCTCCTCACCTGACCTAGCTAAAGAGGTTCTGCACACGCAAGGTGTTGAATTCGGGTCAAGAACAAGAAACGTTGTTTTTGATATTTTCACTGGGAAAGGTCAAGACATGGTTTTCACTGTCTATGGTGAACATTGGAGGAAGATGAGGAGAATCATGACAGTCCCTTTCTTTACGAACAAGGTTGTTCAACAATATAGGTATGGATGGGAAGAGGAAGCGGCTCAAGTTGTCGAGGATGTTAAGAAAAACCCCGAGGCTGCAACTCATGGGATTGTTCTGAGGAGGAGACTGCAACTGATGATGTATAACAACATGTATAGGATTATGTTTGATAGGAGATTTGAGAGCGAAGAGGATCCTTTGTTTAATAAGCTTAAGGCTTTGAATGGTGAGAGGAGCAGACTGGCTCAGAGCTTTGATTACAATTACGGTGATTTTATCCCCATTTTGAGACCGTTCTTGAGAGGTTACTTGAAGATCTGCAAGGAGGTTAAAGAGAGAAGGCTGCAACTCTTCAAGGACTACTTTGTTGAAGAGAGGAAGTAAGTTTCTCTCTTTCTTGGCTATTTAGATTCTCTGATGAATTTTTATTTTTTTCTGGTGCTATTTGTCATCATGCTCAGATCGACAGTAGATTTTGATAGGGGGCCAGCAATCATTTTTGTGTCAGTACTTGACTGATAGTTTTCATCATCATCGACATTTTGATCACTGTCCCATCCTTGAATAAATAAATGCATTATCTGTTTAAGTTTTAACAACTGGGTTTGTAGGTATAGTTTTAAATTGTTAAATTATACTATTTTTTAAAAAATAAGTTTTGAATTTTTATTTTATTTTATTTGTTTCAACTGTGCTATATATTTTGTAAACAAAATCGATAAATATTCTTTGTCTTGGGGAAATAGGAAACTTGGAAGCACAAAGAGCATGAGCAATGAAGGCTTGAAATGTGCAATTGATCATATTTTGGATGCTCAAAAGAAAGGAGAGATCAATGAGGACAACGTTCTTTACATTGTGGAGAACATCAATGTTGCTGGTATGTGTTTCTATGATCCAAAGGGGGTGTCGTTTTAGAAAAATAACATAAATTAAAGGGTTGTCTCGTTAAAAATAACTCAACTCAGTAGATTGTTCTGTGCGATCGATCTACTATTTTTCTTCACTTCTGTGGAAATAATTTTGTTTATAGAAAGTAGAGGAGACTTGGGTTTATGTTTATATGGCACATCAGTAATTTTAATAATACAATTAAAGATTAAAAAACCTGTATATTTCAAAAGAATAATTGTAGAATGCGCGGTTAGGAACCTTGCAATTTATTCTTGGTTATGCACTTCCCAACAACATGGCCCATTAAGAATGCTATTTCCCAAAACAAAATAAAAAAAAGTTCAACTGTGCTATTTCTTTTTAATTATTTTTTGGAAAGTGCTGTTTTTCAAGAAAAACCTCTTCTTTTATCTATAAAAAACAAGTGATGTTGACGTGCATGTACCTTGTTGCCACCCAATACGGGCGACATACCTCGTCCTTCTTGAAATTTGATTCGCTTTGAAACTCATATAGGTGGTGTTTGTTGTGTTTCCTTCACCTAACACAAATTCAAGCCTAACCCTTTTGACAAACCTGCAACTTTTCCTTGACCAAGCAAGATACTTTGTGAACAAACTTTTCGAAGGCCTTGAATTCTCACATTCTAAATTAAGAATATATGGTGGTGGTAGGTTGATGGTATATGTCCGTCCACCCAACTTTATTGGTGGGGGTGTCAACACGCACTCATAGACGCTCGAATTTAATAGTACGTTACTCGTACTAATTGATTGTTTTGTGGAACAGCAATTGAGACGACACTGTGGTCGATTGAGTGGGGAATTGCTGAGCTCGTGAACCATCCTGAAATCCAGAAGAAGTTGCGTGATGAGCTCGATACCGTGCTTGGACCTGGTCACCAAGTCACTGAGCCTGACACCAACAAACTGCCTTACCTTAATGCTGTCATCAAAGAGACTCTCCGGCTCAGGATGGCGATTCCTCTGCTTGTCCCACACATGAACCTCCATGATGCTAAGCTTGGAGGTTTTGACATCCCCGCCGAGAGCAAGATCCTTGTGAACGCATGGTGGCTTGCCAACAACCCTGCTCAGTGGAAAAACCCTGAAGAATTCAGGCCAGAGAGGTTCTTGGAAGAGGAGGCCAAGGTTGAGGCCAATGGCAATGATTTCAGGTACCTTCCATTTGGAGTTGGGAGAAGGAGCTGCCCTGGAATTATTCTTGCATTACCAATTCTTGGTATTACTTTGGGACGTTTGGTACAGAATTTCGAGCTCTTGCCTCCTCCTGGACAGTCAAAGATTGACACCTCAGAGAAAGGCGGACAGTTCAGCTTGCACATTTTGAAGCACTCCACCATTGTTGCAAAGCCAAGGTCCTTTTAGTTTCATTTCTTGCTTCCTTTTTGTGTTGTTCTCGTGTATTGTTACTGTGGGTCTTCAGAGAAAAAAAAAAAAAAAAAGGGAATGATTTTGGATGCGGGATTCAGATGAAAGTGGCTAATGATGATACAAAGGGAGCTGTGGCTGTAAATCTATGAACTCAAAAATTATATTTTCTCGACTTTGCCATGAGTTGATAATTAATTCCTTGTAGCTTCGCCCCCAGACCATGTGAATTCTCAATTTATCAGACCCACCCGGTCAAGTTCGTTGGAGTCCTAACTGGATCTGTCAAAGGTAAAACGAGGGCTAGCAATTGATAGGTAAATTTGTAACAAAATAAATAGTAATAATAATTTGTAATTCAAATAACCCGTAAAACCCGCAGGAAACCCTTTTATTTAACTGATAAAAAAAAAATTAACGAAGGCATAGCTAGGCATCATTTCTCTGATTGGCTGATAAAGTAACAAAGAGGGAACATTTTCTTTATAAACAGAAATTAAATGAAGGCATAGCAAGGAAACTATTTTCAACAGCATGCTCATGGACATCGCCACTGTTTTTCCTAGGAAAGTGTCACCTTAAATCAAGAGCATTTGGGTTCAATCTAAAAGAAAGAGAGAAACAAAAAAAGCTGACCATGCAATGGTGTAATTGGATGAGTTGGGCAGTTTGTTTTTTCGTTAATTTTTCATGGTAGATGGAGCATCCTGTGAGTTGCTGAGTTGTTTGTCATCAGTGAGTGGTTGGTGACATGTCATTCTCCTGATTTATTAAGGAGGGGCTGATAGTTTGGATACTTGCTTTATTGTGATGTCCCCCAATTGTTTTGCAACTCGTATTTTTGATTGATTTTGCACGAGGTCGCAGTGATTTCAATGATGTTTCTCTTTGTTTTTAAAAGATATAATTGTTCTATCACTATGCCGAGTTGTTTTATTTATTCTTTTGGATTTTACTGGATTTAAGGATAAATGAAGAATTTTATATCTAAGATTTCTTAGCCCAGGGATTATCAAAAAATGAAGAATTTTGCGTCTGAGATTTCCTAGGTCCAGAGCCTTAGGATTAGCAAAAAAAAAAAAATGATAAATTGAGAGAAATAGAAAAAAATAACTGAAAAAATCAAATTATGAAAAAAATTAATTAAATTTTTTTAAAAACCGATCAATTTGGTTGTGTTTTAAAAGTTTAAAACAAAAAAAAAACTAAACTAAAACAAAAAAAATCAAACCAAACCAAAAAAACCGTGCCAACCGAACCAAATAATTTGAACCAGTTTTTGTTGATTTAAACTGATTTTAATTTGGTTTTGTTTTAAAAAAATAATTTAATTACTTTTTAGATAAAAACCAAACTAAATAAAAAATAATCATTTCTACTAAAACCCCAACTAGACCACTATTACTTGGGCATGGAGTCTGAGACCCTGATTTCTTGGACTTGATATCCAAGCTAGACCTAGCATGATTGGGTATGGCACCAAAGTCAGGCCAACACATATGGGTATTAATAGTATTGATATTATTATTGATACTAATAATATATATTATTTATATTATAAATATTATTATTAATATAATAGTTAATTAAATTTAAAAAATATATTGAAATTAAAAAATAACCATAATTTTTATTTTAAGATATTAAAAACTTGGGTCATACACTTTAATATTATTATTAATATTGTTATATTCATTAATAGTATTAAATTTGAAAAAAAAACATTATTATTATTGGAGAAAAAACTTAAATTTGATTTGAAAGGTAAAATCAAATTAATTATTATTTGAAAGGCTTAAAAATTATAAGAACTTAGGTTAGATGAATTTAATATAATAATAATTATTAAAATTAATAATTTTTTAAAAAAATATTATTACTATCAAAGAAAAACCATAAACTTTATTTGAAGAGATTAAAAACTATAAAAACTTAGGTCATATAAATTTAATATTATCAATAATATTATTAAATTTGAAATAAGTATTATTACCACCCAAAAAAATATAGAATTGATTTAAAGTCTTAAAACAATTGTTGTTGTTATTTAATTTGAAATAAGTATTATTACTATAAAAAAAAATATAGATTTAATTTAAAGAGTTAAAAAAACTATTATTATTATTAAATTTAAAATAAATATTATTACTATTAGAAAAAACATATATTTAATTTGAAGAGTTAAAATTATTATTATTATTATTATTAATTTGGGTATGATATCCCTTCCAAACCAAAAAAATTTGGGGTTGAAAAGGGACACCTAACCTAAATTGCTCAGGTTTGGGCAGGGTGCTAGACCCATGTCACTTGAGCCTTGTAACCTTGTATGGCCCTAAATCCTTAAGGCTCTTGAATCTAATGTTGTAATCAAATCAAAGGCTCTTGGCTCTAGCGTTTGAGAGGGTTTTAGGACTCTTGAGCTTAACGTTGTAATCATACTCACTTAAACTTTAGTCAAACAAGTTTAATATTATTATTTGTATTAAAAATATTATTATTAATATAATAATTATTAAATTTGAAAAAAATATTATTAATGTTAAAAATTAATTATAAATTTGTTTTGAAAGGTAAAACTACTACTACTACTACTATTATCACCATCACCATCACCATCATCAACATTAATAATTTTTTTAAAAAATATTATTAATATTGAAAGAAATCATAAATTTAATTTGAAGAGATTAAAAAGTACAAGAACTTGAGTTATATAAGTTTGATATTGTCATTATTATTATGATTAGTAATTTTTTAAAAAATATTATTATAAAAGAAAATTTATAAATTTTATTTGAAGAGATTAAAAACTATAAAAAGTTGAGTTAGATAAGTTTAATATTATTATTAATTTAAAATATATATATATATGTATATATAGAGAGAGAGAAATATATATTTGATTTGAAAGGTAAAAATAATAATTATTACTATTATTTTAACTTAGAGCTAGAAAAAGATGTCCGATTCAAGTTTATTTTAGCTTGTGATCAAAGTCACTTGGATTTTGTAACTCCGCCTAATTTAAAGCTCTTGGATTTAGTATCTCGATCTTAAGTTCTAGGTCTGGATCTTGTAACTCCGCCTAATTTAAAGCTCTTGGATTTAGTATCTCGATCTTGTAACTCCGTCTAATTTAAAGCTCTTGAATTTAGAATCTCGATCTTAAATTCTAGGTCTTACATCCTAACCTGTATCTCTCAAGTCTAACATCCGAATTCATAATTCTATTCATAATTCTTGAGTCCAGCATTGCAATTAGATTGAAGCTCTTCATCAAACAATCCACTTAAATTTAAATCAAATAAATTTAATATTGTTATTAATATTAAAAATATTAATTTTTATAATATTTAATATTTTAAATATAACAATTAAAATTTAATTTAAAAAGCAAAATTAAAAATTATTATTATTATTATGATAATTATCATAATCATTATTAATAAATTTGGAATAAAATACTAGTATCAAAGAAAAATATAAATTTGATTTGAAAAAATAAAAACCATAAAACTACTATTTTATCAATATTATTATTGGTATTGTAAGTAATATTAAGATTACTCTTAAATTTTAATGTTTTAAAATATCTTTTAAGAAAAAAAAAAATCTAGTGCAGACAACCTAACTAAGTTTTTTAAGCAATCCTAATACCAATTTTTTTTTATTAAGTCATTTCACATTTATTATATAAACATAGAAAAATATTTTATATTTTTGATATAAAGTTAAAAACCTACTAATATATATTTTTTATGTTCACCATAAAAATATTATATTTTCTTAATGGTAATAAATCTTTTTGGTACTTCATTTAAAATGAGAAGAATTTGAATACAAGATAATAAATCTTTTTGTTTGCTTTCTTTCAATGCAGGATAAAATTTATTTTAAAATAATCTTTTAAGTTTTATTAGTGATCCCAAATAAATTGTTATATTAAAATTTAATTTTTAATTTTCCCAGGCTAAGCTGACAGGAATTCAGTATCCATCCCTGTGGTCACCCTCTGGTCAGGTTAAGCCCCAGCGGGTCTGATAACTATGATTATATCCTCGGATCTTCATTTAATTTCCACTAAAACTTTCCCGTTGCTTTCATGTCAAGAGAAGGAAAGATCAAACCTTTACAATGAACACTAAAATTTAAGGTTTCTTGGAGGTGGAAGGAAGAAGAGACAGCTGATGTAAAAACAAATACCCAGATGAAACAAAGGGCACAGACGAGCAGAAAAGCATCAAGAAAAGATCAAACCTTTACAATGAACACTAAAATTTTAACGTTTCTTGGAGGTGGAAAGAAAAGGAGACACCTGATGTAAAAACAAATACCCAGATGAAACAAAGGGCACAGACAAGCAGAAGAGCATGAAGGAAAGAACAAAGCAGGAAAAAAAATTGTGGGTATAAACCAGGCCCCAAATTCAAAGCCTCCATAAAAGAGAAGCATCATAAGGAGCAGACATGGTGACCCTCCATCACTGGATCAATTTCTGTGCACATTACCATGCTTCCTTCATTTCTTTTTTCAATCCAGAGCATCGGCTTATTGTACACAGAACCACAAAACAAATAAGCAAGAGAGAATATTATATATATCATGGCTATCAGTCTCCTAACATCATGAAACATACGCACCACGAGGCTTGAGGCTTGTGGCTTGAGCCTTGAAGGCTGAAGCAACCTACAACTGCAGCTGCCACTTTGGTATTCTATCATATGGTATATATAGAAGAAAAAAGGGTGTCTTTGCTAGGGTTTGCCCCCTTTACTGGGCTAGATTGTATTAGCCCATGAGTTGATCACAATTCACAAACTGTTTCATGCAGTTCAAATGGTAATCAAGCCCAGATAATTAAGGCCGTTATTATATTACTGGGCTTCAGTGCACTATATTTAACTTTATTTTTTTTACCGATTCAGCAATGAAAACACCATCGAACTTGTTTGTGCTGGATAATTGCAACGCAGCGAATTCGGATTAATTTTTTTTTAAATGAAAAAAATATTTATGTGATGTTAATATTTTTTTAATAGAAAAAAATTTATGAAGATTTATTTGATATGATATGATTGATTCAAAAAATAACATGACAACCAGTAAAAATATATTTTAATTAAAAAATTAAGATAATATTATTTTTTAAAATAATATTAAAATAATAATATATTAGATCAACCTAAGTTTAATTTGTTAAATTCACAACCTTCATCATGAGATCATTATAACTCTACATAAAATAATTTAAAATAAATTATGAAATATAACTATTAATAATCTAATATTAAATAATGAAATAAATTTAAAAAAAACAACAACTTAAGTCAACTTATCAAACTCATAATTTAGGTTTTGAGATTGAGATAAGTTTATAAAAAACAAATCAAAATAAATTATAAAATACAATTCTCAATCAATTCAATATTAAATAATGAAATTGAAAAAATAATAATTAAAAAGAGACAAAAAATAACTCGAGTTAACTCGGGTTAACATGTTAAACCTATAACTTGAGTCATAAAACTGAGATAATTTTATTAAAAAAATAAAAAATAAAAAATAATCAAGAAGCCTAATTCCTAATCAATAAAGTATTAAAAGATGTAAATAAAAATCAAGTTAACTTGGGTTAATCTGTAAAACTCACAATCCATGTTTTGGGATTGATATAACCACATATAAAAAAATAAAACAAATTATAAAATTCAATTCGCAATCAATCTAATGTTAAAGGATGAAAATAAAAAATATCCCGAATCAATCTGGAGTAACCCGCCAAACCCATAACATAAATCATGAAACCAAGATAATTTCATAGAAAGTAAATAAAAAATAAATCAAGTCAATCTTGGTTGACCCTCCAAACTTATAGCTTGAGTCATAAAAACAAGATAATTTAATAAAAAATAAATTAAAATAAATTATGAAGTACAATTCTCAATTAACCTAAAATTGAAGGATAAAATTTTAAAAAACTCAATTTAAAAAATAAGACTAAAAAACTAACCTGCTTCAACCATACGAACTTGTGACTTGAATTATGAGATCGATATAATTTTGTAGAAAAAAACAAAAAAAAATTCCTGAAATCTAATTCCAAATTAATGAAGTGTTAAATAATAAAATTAAAAAAAATCAATTAAAAAAATATGAGTTAATCGGACTAATATGTCAAATTCATGAATTAGATCATAAAACTCGGGTAACTATGAAACAAATAATGCCAATCCCCAACAAATAATATATATATATATATCTATCTTTGTTTTTGTAACTAAACATATATATTTTTTTTATGTGAATTTTTTTATATCCTGAGATGCTAACCAGAGGTACCCTAAGTGCTCTGCCCATGAATCAAGCAGAACCAGTTCTTCCGCGGTTGATCTTTCTGACAAATTTGAGCTCGAGCTGTGGCGTGCTGATAAGCAAGTAAACAATCAGGCATGGCTTCATTGCTTAGAACCAGCCTTCAGAATTTGGAATATAAAAAAAAATGAAGGAGTCAAAACAGCAACAAAAAAAAGGAACCCTGAGAAAGCTGCTTATTCTTTATTTTAAGCTTATCATTTTCCACCTTAGAGTGTTCTTCATATTCTTTATAATTTGTGTCACCATCTAAAACAGCATGCATGCTTACGAAAGTGACGACACCATCTTTGACAAGGCTAAAATATGATCGAATAATATTGTGAAGCTGCAAGAAATCAAATGGCTCTCGGTGATCATTCGACTTTCATTAATATGTAACCTACACCACCTTAAATTATATTTAAGACATGCACTTGCAAATTAATAATTAATTAATTATACACCGATGATGGCTCAACATGTAATCTTTATATATGGAAACATTACTCTCTCCCCTTCGAAAAGTTGAATGTAGTTTCACTTTCCCTCTGTAATTTCTGAAACTATAAATGAAAAGTTGAATAACGTTCAAATCTCGAGAGGGTCAGAGTGATTACTTCTATCTGGATATAATTAATAAATCGTGCATGATAATATCAGAGTGTATTCCGTCCTGAGGACTTTGTTTTCTTAACAAGAAGATTTAGCAAGTTAACATGCATACCGGTTTTCCTTCACCATATGTATGCTGTATTCGAACAGCCCAATCTCGAAGCTGCTTCATCTGCTTCACTGCGCTGCCAAAACCGAGGAGCTTAGTTCCTTGTATATAGAAGCATCAAGGATGAATCCAAAGTTCTAATGCTGGGAGGCTTAGAATGTGTTCTTTTGATTCTGGAAGGGCCATTTTGTAAGAATTATTCCCTAAAACTCTTAAGATTCTTAAGGGATTTGAAAACTTTTGGTGGGGAAGAGGGCAAGGGCAACCCCTGGCTAGTGGCGAGGTCCAACTTGTATTCACTAAGTATTGTGACTAAGAAAATGTCCACTGTGTCAAGCTCAGCTGATGTTTTCTTTTCTTTTCTATTTTTTCGTTTACTGAAAAATCGATAAATTTTGCTTTTTCTGGATTTCACATGTAACTCCATGTTTCTGTTCGAGATCTCTGCCCATCTACATATTGCTTGGAGTTTTGCACTCAATTTAGGCTTTGTTTTTCACTTAAAATTGATGCTTTTCATTTGGAAATACAGGTTACACTGCCTCGTTTCCAAACAGATACTGTTACCTTCCAAATTAATGGATTAAAAGTCTAATCACAGCAAAAATTATCAGCATTAATTGCTAAACTCTGTGACTTATTACATAACATCACTCTATTTTCATCCCCAAACTTCATTCCATTTCCCATTCTTGCTACAGACATTCTATCAGGAATGCCTTCACTCATTATTCAAAGCCTGAAAGCCTACTCCATACCCATTTTCTTCTTAAGCAGCAATACGAAGTCATAGATCTTGTGAGGATCAGGGAGTGAACTGGACACACTCTCCCTTTCCATGCACCTCTTGATCCATGCAGTGATCTTTGGACAGTCAGCCTCAATGCTAAATTTCCCACAAATCTCAAGAGAGTAGAACCAGCTGGTAACAGGAACAAGCACTACATCCACAAATCCAAAGCTTTCACCACCAAAGTAAAGCTTATCTCCAAGCTCTCCTTCAAGAGTCCTCAAGCCTTCTATAAATTCCCTCTTTACCTCTTCCTGCTTTTCTGCTTTCTCCTTCCATAACTTCTTGGCATTGTTGTATATCTGCGTTCAAAAAAACAATAAGCACACTCACACGAGAAAAACAAAAAAAGAGGCTAACAAGTGCTGAAATACTCGCCTTCTTGTCAATGTAATCAGCCCAGAATCTGGCTTGGGATCTTCGGTAAGGATCCGAGGGTAGCAGTGGAGACTTGTCCTTCCACAACTCATCAATATATAGGACAATATTAAGTGACTCACAAATGGGCCTCCCATTGTGAATAAGAACAGGAATCATCTTATGAACCGGGTTCATTTCAAGAAGCAGAGGGCTCTTGTCTATCAAGTTCTGTTCCCTGGACTCGTATTCTATCCCCTTCTCTGCCAAGGCAACCTTCACTCTCATTGCCCATGAACTTGACCAGAAATCCAATAGAGTCACTCTGTCCTCCATCTCCAAATATAGCGATGATCTTTTCCTAGCTCAACCGATCTCTCTATTCTTAAGCTGTTGCAGTGAATAAGGAAATGGGGTAGCAGCAACTATTTATAGCTGCTGATTGACAGTGTAATCAAAGATGATGATCTGCACCATATGATGTCATTGCTTAGGTCTAGTTACATGTGTGTATGCTAATTATTCATGGTATCGTGGTATGTTCTAAGTTGCTTGCTTAC
This sequence comes from Populus euphratica, assembly GCF_000495115.2. NCBI lineage: Eukaryota > Viridiplantae > Streptophyta > Magnoliopsida > Malpighiales > Salicaceae > Populus > Populus euphratica. The sequence continues at coordinate 243,820 of NW_011499947.1, forward strand.
CAAGTTCAGATGTGATTGTCAAGATCGACCTGTCCTTTTTTTAACCTTATCCTCTCCAAATCCATTAATATTCTTTTCAGACTAGATTCCATGTGAAGAAACCCGTAGCATGCCCACCATCTTTGACCAGGATAAGTCATAAGATTATAGAAGAATGATTTTTTCCTCTTTGGGCTTTATTTTCTTAGGGGAAAAAAGAGGAAGCATGGTATGCATTCAACTACTAGGCCTAGGCCTAAGGTTATGCTTGATGATGAACGTGGACTGTGTTTGAAAGTGTGTTTTGGCTTTCCGAAGCTCAGGCGTAACTACTAATATTTATGAAACAAGTAAAAAGAAGAGGGAGAAATAGAAAAGAGAGAATTTTTACAAAGGGCCAGTGCTTCCATATGGACTACCTATTTGTTCCCAACAAACTACCATTTTACTGTAATAACAACGATAATTCATACTGCAGGGGTAATTCATCTAAAATGCTCAAAGTATTTCGTTTAGTCATCCTTCTTTGCATATTAATGTGACTTTTTACAAAGTGCCAGTGCTAAGTAAGAAATTGCAATCTCAGTGGTTGCAATTGATCACAAAAAAGAAAGAAGAAGAAGAAGAAGAAGAAGAAGCAATACCTGGAGTACTAACATTGTATGTTTCCAGGTGAACATCCTGTATACCGATTGAGACGACAGTAGACTTCGAGGTTCTGTGACTGCCTTTCCATTACTTGGTTCAACCAGAGTTTCTAGAGTTGATGTCCAGATTCAGCAATATAAATTAATAGCATTGTAATGTCTTGAAAGGACTTCAGACATGTGCTTAATTACGTCCCAGTTGATTTACCTCTTCATTGAGTGCCTTATCCATCTGATCAAACTAATTAATTACTCCAAGTTGCTTTACGGATATTCATTCATAGAAACAGCGCTTTTGGCAGCAAAGAACTCAGTTTCGTAGTCAAATGAAAATTCTTTGAGCATAAGTGCAGGCAACTGTGTCTGGATTACATTTTGAAATTAATTCTAGTATGCATCAATGCTGGCAACATAAAGGAAACATAGGACGCTTCATGATATGCAAGCATGTATATACTCTAACAAAAAAAATACACTAGTTTAAAGAATTTGCACTGCACCTTCAAGATGCCCTGTGATGTCATTGCGAAGACATTGCAACCATTGAGAAGCTGCGGTAGCTTCTGGGAACCAAAAAGCTAGATTAATTGAAAATGTACACTTTACATACCACAGCTAGTTCTAAGAACAGAACTGCTTGCATTTTCTGATGTTGTGATTGAAGATAGAAATAACATCACATCATCTTTGTCATCCTCATCGTCTGCCCTTCTCACAGCTATCCGCAAATCTCTTCCTCATATTCTTTTTTCACACACAAAAGGCTACTTCGAGCCTTTGAACATCATTCCAGGTGATCACTTCCTGAAGAACCATTTGGACATTCCTTCACATCATTTTCCCCAATTCTCTTTTCCTGCCTACTCTGGATGTCAACATTTCATATTGTATCTCTTCGAGCTGAAGCCTGAGTAACTGAAAAGAGCTGTTTTCTGCTTCGCATCCGATTCATGATCTCTGGATTTAAGTCATTAAGCAACCCAGATGGTTGGGGAACAAGAGAGCACATGCCGGTAGGTTCTACCCCTAAAACCTTCAATACTCCCTTGGGCCCGCCAATCGTGCGCATCTCACTCTGCTTTTTTGGCATTGACAGCATACCAACGCAAAGAGTATTCCCACATTTAATTTTCTTCAGCAATCCAGAAGCAGACGCAGCAACCCAAGCCAACCCATCAACTCGCCGCACCGTTTAATTTCAAGCTTTGGTTTCCCACTAAACTGATCATCTATGTGCCTCTTTCGTTTCTTATCTGGCATTGAAGCGGGCTTCGGATTTGGCTTTGACAGTGGCATGGGGGCAGGCGAAGGCGAGAGAAATCCATTATGTTTCAGGTCCAACCAAATTCTCATAGCATCCTTTTTCTCCATGGAACCGGCAGCACAATGATCTAACGTTTCAACAATTAAAAAAAAATAAAAAATGAACCCTTCATTTTCACAAATCTCACTCCTCATTACTTTGCTTATATACACACTGCAACGAACTGCTACCTTGCTAACCTTCACTAGCGAACTCTAACTAGCAGTCACTATATCACATATTTTTACTTCTTAATCAATAGCTAACTAACCTTCTTCGGCTGTAATTCCATTACTCTGACCTTCTTCCAGGAGCCTATCTATCCTCTGCCACTTCCGCTATAATATTCCTTCATGCTACGTTGATGTCTATGTGCATACTTCTTCCCACATCTAAAGCCCCAGCCTCTCCTCTTCTCGTATAAGATTATGGTTAAAAAGGAATCAAAGCATTCATTAAAGACTTGAGTTCTTCAAATCTTTCAGCATATTCATCCACACTTTTGTCCTGTGCTAGCTTATTGAGTTCTTCAACCACATTCTCTCCATTACCAAATCTTATACACGAAGCCCTTGTAAACTCCTGCCAAATTGCCAAATTTTCTCCTGCATACAAAAACCCTTCAAACCAAATATTTGCCTTGCCATCCAGGTACAATGATGCTAGCTCAACCCACTGTTGTACTGGCATTTAGTTCAGCTTAAAGAAATTCTTGCATTTTCTTATCCAGTTTCTAGGATTTTCTCCATGGAGATCTGACAGATCAATTCTTTGCGTTGCAATATTGTGCCCCACCCGTGACGTGCCTTGACCACCGGAGCAATCGCTTTTTTTTTTATTCATAAGCCCATCACCTCGTGGATTCATCATCTGACTTGGAATAATATATACCTTCAGTTGAGGTGTTAAGTCTACCAGCTTCTTGACTACCTGAATTTGCTTTCAACAAAGCCACTATGGCTTCCAATTATGAACTGATCTAATCGAGTTTTTACCATGCTTCTCTGTAGGTGTTGCATCTGTTCATCCACCTTAATTTCTACCATGCTCCTCTAGAGCCTTGATTGATTGTTCAAGAACACAAACAACCTTTCTTTTTCCTTGTAAAATGGCTCCGATACCAATTATTATGGCTGGACCATAACAAGTAGAAGTTCCAGAAATGAAGAGATCTAGAATAGAAGAAACGAGAGGAAGAAAGACTATGAAGATGTCTGCAATCACTCATCCCTCACTCCTCCAGCCTACTGCTACGTACGTACCCTGCTAATCTTTACCAACTAACAATTAATCAATCAGATGTTTAATTCCTCGCTGATAACTAACCAACCAGCCAACCAACCAACTAACAGGTTCCTATAACTAACAGCTCGCTCCGCCATGCGAAACTGCTCGTTAAAAACAATCAATCAATTTTCTAATAATCACAATATAATGGGTAATGGGCAGATAGCCAGTTAATGTGTGCTTCATTCAAGTGGAGTTAATCACTGGAGCTTTTTGTTAAAGAAAGCAATGTTTTAAAACCCGGACCGGTTTGATGACCTAACCAACCCAAGATTTAACCAACCCCAGATTTAAACTAGTCCAAATTTATTAAAAAAAAGAAAATATCAGCGCGGAGTCGGTCAAAAACACTTGCATGCACATGAAAACCCTAGTTGAAATTTACAATTGGTTTGCAATTTAATACATGGAAATATCTTTCATGAAAAAGAGTGTATGGTAGCTTGGGAGCGAAAAGACTGTTCGCCGGAACAATATTTTTACAGTTTTACCTCTCATGCTAAAAATCTTAACCATAATTATTAGAGACATTGAATTCTTTTTTTACGGTGCTCATTAATCAATCATTACTAAATTAAACAAGAATAATTATCTATCATTACTAAATTAAACAAGAATAATTAATTTTTTTTATTTTAATTATATAATGAAATAATCAAAATACTATTAAAAAAATTTTTATTTTATTTTAATTATATAATAAAATAAATCAAAATACTATTAAAAAATATTAATATGAAAAAAATATTTTTATATATTTACAATAGTTTCTTTGGTTGTTATCAAGTTAGTTGAAGGACATTGATATAAAAAAATATTTTTATATATTTACAATGGTTTTTTTGGTTGTTATCAAGTTAGTTGAAGGATAATATTTTGATGTATAATTAAATATATATAAAATAACATAATAAAATAACCAAAATCCTTTAAAAATCAACAAATTAAAATTGGTCTCACAGATTTTTTTGGTCTTTTCAGGATTTTTTATTATTATTAAATTAACTAAAAAGAATTTGATATTTAATTAAATATAAAAAATAAAAAGAACACATATAGCTCACTTTTCGACATGTAAGAGACACCTAACAACATCTAAAAATATCTTTTTTCCATATCATTTAAAGTGTCATTACTTTTTTTTTTTTTTATTGTGGTGTAATGTATGTCGATGATGATAGTCTAATTTGTTACTAGTAAATTTTTTTTTTTTCTCTCCTATGAAAATTACAGTTTAATTTTTTTTGTTGGTGGTATTTCAATTTTAAACCTTATCCTTTTAATTTTTATTTTTGGCTCTTTAGCATAAGTTTTATTTATTTTTAATTTTATTCTTCAATCTTAATTTTTCACATATTATTTTTTCAATTTGGTCATAATTCTTTTGGTTATTTTTTGAGCCTTTTGTTAAATTGATTTTTCTTTCCAATTTCACCATTCAATCAAAAAATTATTTTAATTTTAATTTTGATCCTCAATTTTTTTTTTATCCTTTTGTTCAATTAACTTTTCTTTTCGATTTCATCCTTTAATAAAAAATAAAATTTATTTTGTATTACAATTTTTATCCTCATTCTCTTAATTTTTATTTTTTATTTTGAATTTTTTTGTGTAATTTATAATATTTTCCCGAGTTAATCCTTCAATTTTTAATTAGTTAAAAATTGAACTTCGTGTTTTTTCCAAATAGAATACTTTCAATCTAATACCTTAGGTCATAAGTTTGAAAAATCAACATAAGTTAACATCATTTTTTTTACTTATTTTCTTTTCAAATCTATTATTTTTACATTTGTTTTTATACCAAATTATATCGATCACATAACATAAATCGTGAGCTTAGCAAGTTGACTCACCTTTAATTTCTCGAGTTATGATTTGTCATGCTAACTTGAATTGTTTCAGACTAATTTTTTATTTTTTTCACTCAATTTTATTTTTTTATATTTATTGGATTAAACATTGAGCTATATTGCTTATCCTCTTATACAAAAATATTTTTTCTCTACCACTTGTTGTTTAATTTAATTTATTTGTTATTTTTTATTATATATAATTAAAATTAAAATGTGATAGAACACGTTCGAAAAAATTGCTCCAATAGTATAAATAAATTTATCTGTACATTAATTACAGCAAATTTGTCTCTTCCTCGTAACATCTATTGCCTCTTTCATTCATTTATAGTTGTCAGTATAAAATTCCAAACTGGCCATCGCATCGATGGAAATGTAAGACTGTAAAGGAAGACATTTCTGCTAAGATTTGTTCTAATTTTACATTATAGTAAAATATTGTTAATGTAATTAATTTAAAAAAGGAAGTTCTTAATTGGTTCATCTATGTGAACTTGAATAGAAGAAAATTATTATTGGTTTAGGGAATTAAATTAAGAAGATATTAAAAGTATTTAATTTAAAAACTAATTTTGTCATTACATTCTTGGCTCCACCACTAATTAAGTCTTGTTCTTCATACTTATCTTTTATTTTTCATATTCACCGAGCAACAACATTATTTTCAAATATTTTCATCAACCAATGATGAAAAATATATCTTTTAAGGGTGAAATTAAGGCAGGATCATCAGTCCTTGGAAGCAATTTAATTAATTATTTCAATGAAATTAAAAAACATAACCTAAAACAGTACCTATCTAAAATCCTTAAACAAAATTGAGTGGAATTATTGTCTATGAGCATGTGCACCTCTTAGGCTCCGTCCCTAAAAAATTATTTTTTTATTGAAAATTAATTTTTTTATGTATTTTAAATTATTTTAATATGTTAATTTTAAAAATAATTTTTTAAAAATAAAAAAGTTATTTTAATTTATTTTAGTATAAAATTACTTTAAAAAATAACCACAACTTTAATCATATTTGAAAAAGATTATTAATACAAAAAAAATCTAATTTTAGTGTTTCGAAAGCCCTCAAGATTTGTGTTACTGGGTAATTAATTGCGTTGATATTGGAAGTGAAACCTATTTGTTCTATCGTGAAAGTTTCTTAGATATCTTTAATAGAGAGATAAATATTTATTTTAAACAAAAACTTATTATTAACCTCTTTCAAGTATTAATTTGTAAAAAACTTACATTAATATCTCAATTTCAATTTGAATGTATGTCGGTGATGAAATATATACCATCCAAAAAATGGTAGATATACGTAATTGAAACAAGGCTTTCTTAGCTCTCTTTTTCAAAATGATTTTAGTGTGAAAAAACATAAAATTCATAATATTTTAATGATTTTTAATAGTACAGAAAGATGATTATATCATTAAAAAAAACCCAAAAAACTACTAAATTGATATTTATTCAATCTAAATATATTTTGAAAATTACTTAAAGAGCCTTCAATGTGTAAAAAATGTCAATATTCTTATCATCCAACTGAAAAATAAAATAAAATAAAATAAGAAAAACAAGCCGATCCAATCTTAATAATAGTAGTAATATATTCGACGAAACAGATCACGAAAACCCACGAAACCGCCGCTTGATGGTGTCATTGTCCGAATGAGTGAGTGAAAGAAAAAGAGTCAACTCGAACCCACTCGACCCCGACTCGACTCGACTACCCTTCTCCTACTTTTCTATGTTTGTTAGGAAAGCGGCGTCAAGTGTCGTGCATGCATCTTTCCTTTTTCCTCTCTCCCCTTCCTTCGCATATTTGCATGCACTCTCTCTCTCCCTCTCTCATTTGTAGAACACACACACACACACACTTTGTCTCTTGTCTCTGCCCATAATAATACAAACAAACAAATTAACTCGCCGTTACTCTCCTCTTTGACTCACCCCTCTTCTTCTTTTTCACTCAGTACTAGTCACTGACATTAATGAAGGTAAATATGCTGAAAAAATTGTTTCTTTTTTAGTTTTTTTGCTTACAGATTTGGGCCTTTTCTTCTATAATTTCTTACTATTGAGGGGTTGTTGAGATTTGGAATTATTCATAATGTTGTGCGTGGAGAGATTGGCAAGTTTTGATTCTTGTTTCAATTGAATTGTGGGTTTTGATCAAAAAGGGTTTTTAGGGATTCTTATGACTGGGTTTTGTTGTTGATGATGATGATTGGTTTGTTATTAGTTGAAAGGGTTGATTTTTATTTATTTTTTTAATAAAAGAAATGGGCACCAAGATTTGCATGAATGCATCGTGTCAAACTACGACGACTCATGAATGGAAGAGTGGTTGGCCTTTGCGATCTGGTGGTCATGCTCTTCTCTGCTTTAATTGCGGGTAATTTCCTTTTCATCTTCCTTGTCGTGGATTTAATTTCCAATGCTAGTAGCTAAGTAGCTTCTCAAAGAGCAGTTTGGGGATGTTTTGATTCAAGTTCGTCACTTTATTGTTTCTGCTAATCGGGGTTGACTTTTCTAGATTTCTGTCATCTGGAGTGTTTTAGTACTTTGTTGTAAGAATCGGTGACATTATGATTATTGTTATTAAGACACCTATATTTAGATAATCAGTACTAGAGTATAACCATCTATATATACGGACAACTACTTGTTATTATATCATGGAAAGTCTTGATCTTTAATTATAGCATGGAAGCAGCTAATCATGGCTTATACTCAACGATACAAACCACTCAATCTGTATGTTTCTGCACCCACAGCTACAATGTATTGAATTCTGTCGATGGTATTAACCAGCTGAAGAAAATTGCTGGCCGACCTAGGAGAACCTATCAAATTTTATCTTTAGCAGAATGAGTCTAAATCAGTAAACTTTGTGTTTGACTGGCAGAAGGACAGTCAGAGGAAGGGTTGAGCTACAATTATTTCCCATCCTTGCATGTTCGATTTTTCTTTTGTTCTGATGTAGACAATTGGCTTGTTTTGATAATGAATGAATAATTATTTCCTATCTCATGCTTTTGGCTGGTAACGGATCCTTAATTTCAATTTGAATGAATAACCCATTCTCGCATGGTATGCAACAGTAGCAAATGTTAATTTTAGATAGAGATACTGCCATCTCAGATGCTTTGACAAATCTTGGTAGTTGATTTGAACTGGTTCACTTGACAGCTCTTTGAGTTTGATATGCATGGTTTTTCTTTAATGAACTTATGCGATGCATGAAGCTTTATACCAATCTCATAGTAGTTTCCATATGCTTCGTGAAATCATGAGACACCTTATTACTTTTGTGACCTTGTGTGTGCATTACAAGTTGCTTTTACCTTTAACTTAGAAACATCATGTTTCTGATTCATCATTCTATTGATGTCCATATGTTTACTTCCATTTATTTTCATTAAATCCTTGCTAATTTAACGTGGGTTATATCTTTATTTGAAACTTAGATCTGCATATGAGGATTCCCTTTTCTGTGATACTTTCCACTCTGAGGAACCTGGCTGGAGGGAATGCAATATGTGCACCAAGGTAAGTTAATGGTCTGGTGGCTTTTACTTTTTCCAAATCCTTCCTTTTGTTTCTTGAACCTTTCTTATATTATATCAACTTATGGCCCTCCTCCAAAAAGAAGAAGAACAGGAAAGAAAAATGTCTAATTGAAAATTGTTTCGCAGCGTCTCCACTGTGGATGCATAGCCTCTAAATTTTTGCTTGAACTCTTGGATTATGGGGGTGTTGGGTGTAGTAGCTGTGCAAGGAGTTCTCGACTTCATTCAGTAAGATGAATTGCTTCTAGCATTTCTAATTTTCTGTATGCAGTATGTTTGAATATTAGTTTGATTGGTTTAAACAACTGCTTTTGCTTTTTTATCTTTTCTGGTCTTGCTGTCAAATGTATGAATTATACATAGTTATAGAGGCTCAATAAATTTCATGCTACACATGTTTATGGCTTTGAAGACTTTGGTTGTCTTGATGATTCGAAATAGTTTCAGGATTGTTGACTGTTTGTCACATACAATTTGGTGACAGAAATGATTAATGTGTTCTTGTGAAAAAGCTAGATAGTTGTGGAAGCTTATCCTTAAGCATTTCTAGCTAATAATGTTTGCACGTCCCTATAGATTCTCATGCTCACATTTTATTTTCATGACTTAAATTTATGGTTATGGTTGTTGTATAAAGGTTAATGTATTTTCTTGGCATTTATTTGGTAGCAAGACAGTGTGCTTTTAGTGGTTCTAATCATGTGCTCATTCATTTGTTTTTCTATTCGTTCATGCAGATGCAAAGTGATGAGATTCCTAATGGGTATGGCTCATTGACAAGAAATAATGCTGGTGATTTGGAGTCCATTCCTGTTGAAAGCACAGTGGCTGCTAATGACTATGATGAGGGAGGACTTGCTCAGTTGTGCAGGCTTATAGAGGCTAGTGAACCCAGCCTATTGCATCCTTCTGAGAGAGCCAACGCTAATGGATGTCTTGGGCAATTCAGACAAGAGGATATCAGGCATGCAATTGGGGATATTGGCACAGGCTTCTCAAACATGACTCTACCATCAGTTGGATCATCTAAATTCACCAAGCCAGACAGTATGAGTTCATTGTTAGACATGAGAGATATGCACTGTTCACTTTCTGAGCCATCTCTGAGTATGGCTTTGGGAGCTCCATCTGGGACTACAAATTTTGCACCCTTTCCTGGTGGGGCTGTTGAAGGAAGGGAACAAGGCAAAACACCTTCTTCCTTTCAGCAGGGACAAAGATCTCGACCAATATTGCCTAAACCCTCAAAACCGGGCCTTTTGTCAGGTTCAGAAAATAATAAAGGTGCAGCTTCTGAGCTACGGATTGCAAGGCCACCTGCTGAGGGGCGTGGAAAGAATCAGTTACTTCCTCGGTATTGGCCAAGGATCACTGACCAAGAGCTGCAGCAACTATCTGGAGAGTATCCTTTATTTTAAAGTCTAATTCATTGGATAAATTTGCATTTGTGATTTGTTTTTTCATCATGAATGGATTCAGAATTAGTGGTTTCCTTAAGTATGTTATCTTAAAGTTTGAACTCCAAAATTGTACCATTGTTTGAGAAGATTCTCAGTGCCAGTGATGCTGGTCGAATTGGTCGTTTGGTTCTCCCAAAAGCATGTGCTGAAGTAATACAGCCTGTGCCTTTCTCTTCGTTTCATTTTTTGTTCCTGCTTCCTTCTTTGCTTTTTTAGTTGCATAAACTTTAAATATTGCAGGCATATTTTCCTCCTATTTCTCAATCTGAAGGCATTCCCTTAAAGATTCAAGATATAAAAGGGAGAGAATGGACGTTTCAGTTCAGATTTTGGCCCAACAACAACAGTAGGATGTATGTGTTGGAGGGTGTAACCCCTTGCATACAGTCTATGCAATTAAAAGCGGGAGATACAAGTATGCTCGATTGCATTCTTGCTTAAAGTAGATATTAATGTCTGAGTTCTCACAACATTTTTTGCACATTGAATCATATCCTGTGATGATTTATTGTAAAATTCATGCTATTCCTAGCCGGGGGTGGTTGTGTGCTTGATTTTTTATTTCTATTCTTGATTAAAGGAAGATGTTAATACATAGCCATTAGGATATATATTGCTTCATTCAAATTTAAGCCGTTTAACAATGGTTTGGTTTATGTAGAAACCAATATGGACTAAGATGGCAGTACAGTTGTTTAAATTAATGGAACACAATATAACTAGTTTTGGCATGAAAGGAGAGGTTCTCAGCTACATTACCTTTTTAAATCTTATCTATCTGTATGAAATTTGAGTTCATTCAAACAGAACTTGGAGGTAATTATCACTTTCATTTCAAGTGTTTCTCTTTCTCTCTAATGTTATCTTATGAATGCTTTTTTTTTTATCCTATTCTAGTAACATTTAGCCGTATAGATCCTGGAGGCAAACTTGTCATGGGATTTCGCAAATCGACAAACAACAATGAAGATATACAGGTTGAGCCTTATTGGCATTTTCACTTCATTCTGAATCCTCTTACATTCAGATACCGTATCTCTTTTTTAATGTGTGGGCGGATTTACATGTACTTTGTACATGCTTGTTGAATGAACAGGACGCCCAGGCATCTGGCCTTCCTGATGGCACTGCTTCAGGGGAAACTTCTTTATCTGGTACTGTTGAGACTCTCCTTGCAGTAAGTGGTTAATCTGTCCTTTTTAGATCATTAAAGGCAGCAGGGATCCTGACCTAAATTCTCTGTCTGAACGTTTGAAATTAGCTGATGGATATATTGGCTGGAACAATAGTGAGAACCATGGGGGCGGGATAAATGGGGATCTACTGCAGCAAACAACAGCACCAACAGAGAAGAAAAGGACTCGAAATATTGGACCTAAAAGTAAGAGGTTACTCATGCATAGTGAAGATGCTATGGAGCTAAGACTAACATGGGAGGAAGCACAGGACTTGCTTCGTCCACCCCCAAGTGTGAAACCAACCATTGTCACTATCGAGGACCATGAATTTGAAGAATATGATGTAGGTTTCTCTTATTTGATGTTTTTGCTTGCCTATGCATTGCAAGTTATATGTGCAGTGATGCTTTAAAGGATTCAGTGCATTGAAGCTTTAAATTAGACCATTTTTTCTAGATAAACTATTTGATAAAATTTCTTTATTTCATTTAGGAGCCTCCAGTTTTTGGGAAGAGGACCATGTTTACTTCTCGATCACCTGGGTAAGGATTCTTGTATATGCATAGTGTTACATTTTGTGTTAAGAAAAGCAACGACCATAATGGGTTGGTGAAGGATATTTTAGAGTTCTTTCAGCATTTGTCCAATGTATTATTTATATGTTGTCAACATTTCCCTCCAGTACATTGAACACAAATTTTGAGTAAGGCTTTGATAGTTTTTAATAGAAAGGGCATGTTGCGATCCCATAGCTCTTGATATGGATGATAACACAGTTTTTTCTGCTTGCTTGCTCCCTCCTTACTACATTTAATTAAGGGAAGCAAGAGAGATCAAGTAGCTCTATTCCCATGTTCATCTGTTTTCGGCAAGTAATATACCTTCTTTCTTTCCCATCACCATCACCATCACAACCACTAGTGCATTGAAATCATCTATGGTTATGCAGCATGTTTGGGGTAATGTAGGATCTTGGTAGAAACTCTTAATCTGTATGAATGGGCTTGTGTAGTGAAGTGCTCCATGTCAGTTCTTTTAACGCTCAATAACTGAATCTTTCAGGAGACAAGATCAGTGGGCTCAATGTGATGATTGTTCCAAATGGCGAAAGCTTCCTGTGGATGCTCTTCTCCCCCCGAAATGGACATGTTCAGAGAATGCTTGGGATTCAAGCAGGTTGCTCATTTTTTGCTTATGAAATATTGTTTTTTGTTCTTTAGGATATTTCATTAAAAATCATTCATGATTGATATTTGGTTTCACAATTCATATTTTTATGGTCAACTTTACTAGGTGTACATGTTCTGTACCCGAAGAGATGACTCCAAAGGATTTGGATAATCTTCTAAGAGTGAGCAAAGGTATGATAGACCCTTTCTGCTTTCTGCATAAGCTTTTATGAGTTTTTATTGGTATCATTAGATTTAGTTTCTAATACAAGTGGGTGAAATCACCATGACTAGACAACTTAAATTTCATATTAATGCAGGTCGGTTGATAACACACACACACACACATGCAGGAAAACACAGGATTTGAATTTTTGTTGATAGTTTTTTAGTGAAGATTTTCATTTAAAATGTAAGCTTAATAACCTGATACATACATCACTGATTCAGTTACTATCAAGTAAAAGACAGGGTTGAATAATCGTGGTGATATTATATTATTGAGATTTTCCTTTGAAGTGCAAGATTTTTACTGTTGATGAATCTCAAAACATCTCCTTGATTTGGAAACCCACCTGTAAATCTTTGTAAAAGCAGATTTCAAGAAGCGAAGGATTTTAGAAAGCCAAAAGCGGTTCCAAAACTGCGAGCCTTCTGGCTTAGATGCTCTGGCTAGTGCTGCAGTTTTAGGAGACAATCTAGATGATTCAGGTGAGCCATCAGTTGGAGCCACCACAAAGCATCCCCGTCACCGCCCTGGTTGCACTTGCATCGTTTGCATTCAGCCACCAAGCGGTAAAGGCAAGCACAAGCCCACATGCACATGTAATGTCTGCATGACTGTGAAGCGCCGTTTTAAAACCCTCATGCTGCGCAAGAAGAAGCGCCAATCAGAACGCGAAGCAGAAACTTCTCAGAAGGACAACATGGATCGTAAGGAATCAGAAGCGAATGGCACAATGAGTCATGAAGTGTTGCATATAAACAATCCGGAGACTGAAGTCAGTCAAAGCAAAACGCAAACTGAGAAGCCAGAAACTAGTGCTGGACAAATAGACCTAAATTGTCATCCTAACAGGGAGGACATGCCGCTGGACATGCCAGGATTGGGCACGATGAACCTTGTTGACTTGGCCAACTCACCGTTGGATAATTATATCAAGCAAAACGGTCTCTCAAGCTTGGTGTGGGACCAAGAGGGAGGTCAAGCTCAACATAGTGGAGAGAGTCTGAGGCGCCTGTCCGATGAAGCATTTCTTGCATCAATAGGATGGACTCATGAGAGCAGACGCGATTGACGGTGCTGTCTATTCGATTTATATCGGCTTGATACCAGTTCACGAGGAGTTCGATTTTCTTCACTCGAATAGTGTAATTTATTTTCGTTTTTTTTTTAATGTCCCCTCCAAAGGGGTGGTGCTATACATATCTCTACAGTCATAGAAAATGCAATTTTGCTGTATGTTTAATTTTCCATTCACACATCTCACCCTTGATATTTCTCTGTTAGAATCTGTGGTTGCTCCATTCGAAGTCCTGCCTACCACGGCGATCTCTATGGGAGGTTCATATGCCTGGTTTTTTGTACTTGTTATATTTGATCAGTTCATCTCAAACCCTATACTTTAATTTGGCTCAAGCTAACCCCACTATTTCCTACTGACATTGAATATGTGATTCCCTTTATCCAGCTGGATTATAAATTAAATAGCCACATCAATACCGTGATACAAAATTATTAAACAAGATGATCTTAAATTCCCTTCTAACAAGAAGCCATTAGGTTAGGTTTAGGGTTTGTTTATGAACAAGAAGCGGGTATTCTATGCTCTTTTCTCTTGTATGGTATTGAGTTACAAACAAAACACGGGTGGGGTAAATTTTGATATTTTTTTAAATTATTTTTAAAAATTTTTGTTTTGATTTATTAATATTAAAAATAATTTTAAAAAAATAAAAAAATATATTATTTTGAAATAGAATAATACCCTAAAAATTAAATATCCGCTACTATACTCTTTCCATGTGGCAGGGCATAAACAAATGTGGTTCTTTCTGATCAAATTAAATTGAAGTTGAGAGACCACTTATGAATTTAAGCCTTGGACTAATCAACCTTTGGTTAATTTAAATTAAATAGCTGGGTTCAATTAATATTCTCATTTATGGTTAGCAAGGTGTAAATAAAATTCTGCCAAACCCGTGAACACTACTTACAATCTCAAAATGTGTACCATTTACCTATCAGGTTGTGGCTCCGTGGTTGTTGGGATAGCTCTTCTTTCTTCGAACTTCAGTTCGAGTCCCGGTAGAAGTGGAGCTGGAGGGTTGTTCACTTCGTGTCTCTACTAGGTCCTCTATGTGTGGTACGTTTGTCACCCCCGCGGTGCCTTACCTGCTCACTAGGCTTACAGGATGTTCAGTGGGCCGTGAGATTAGTCGTGGTGCGCGTAAACTGACCCAAATACCTACGTTAATAAAAAAAAAATGTATACCATCTCTATTAATACTTTGATTTACTTATAATTATACAAGTCGTCCGTGCTTTGTTACGTTGATTTTTTAATTTAAAAAACCAATATTCAAGCACTGCAAACATGTTTTAAATTAAAAGCAAAATATAATCTCGTAACTCGAGTTATTACTGGTTTGATTTAATTATATAATAATAATTAAAAAAAAAAAAACGTTTGTGCCTGGTCCTCCCAAGGGTCCAACCCAATCCATTTCTTGGCCACATGGATGATTGATCTTGTCGTGTTCAATATGAATAAAGCATTGTCTACTGTTTTGTTTTGCTGGTTCAGTACTGCGTCTCGAAAACCTCTCCATCAACACATTCCAGAAAAGGTTTTGGATATATATAGCTGCTTAATGAGAACTTATAAATCAAAATCCATCTGTCAAGGATGGATCAAATGATTAGTAGCTGGACCAAGTCTTTTTTAGTCGGCAACTGCATGTCTTTTGTTGCATGGAACTGTTCAAATGGTATCAGTAGCTGGATCAAGTCTTTCTTAGTAGTGGAAGAAGAAGAAGAGCTACAATTAGGCATCCATTGTGGTCAATTACACGTTAATCTAGCTAACATTAATGGAGATCAGTTATCTTAATTACCATTTCTTAATTAAGTTAGCTAGCATTCTTGTACCAACCCAAGTGAGACAAAATATAGTTGACCCACACCACAAAAATCGTGTCATTAGTGTGCTAATTAATAATTAGTCCGGCCTCGTATTTGTCTCTTTTCATGCTAGGGTTGATTCAATCCACGTAGAGGGTCACACGTCACGGGTTGATATAAATTACCCTGAAAAGATATCGTTTGAAATTTTTCTAAAATGTTAAAATGATATTTTAAAAAATTTTATATTCTATCTTCAAATCAGGTTTTGATTTAATCAAATGGATGGTTGTAGTGTCATCAAGTTAACTTCTACCTGTTTTTTTTTTTTTAAAAAAAACTTGGCCTGGGCTAAATTCCAAAGTTGATATTCCGAGCAGCTTAATTAATGTCCGGCCTAGCTAGATGTTAGCCATTTATGAATAAAATCATCGACATTTCCTATGAAACTTAATGAACTCATTCCACCTCTATTTCAACCAATTTCCACAACTCTCACAATTTCCCTCCGAGGAAAAAAAAAAGCTTGATAAGCTAAAAAATGGGAGACTTGAAAACGTTGGCAAAGGCAAGAATGGAGCTTGAAGAATTGTATTCAGGAATCCCAGATGATTCAGTCAATCTCACTTTTCAAGACCTAGCAATACATGTGAAACAAAGCAAAAATAGTACACCAGAGAAGATAAATGCCACCACCAATAAAGAACCAATTCAAGAAGCCAAAACCCCTAAACAAGTTTCTCCTCTAACCAAGTTGCCTAGCCTTGATTTCAACAGAGGTTTACAGGCTTCCGAAAATCATCAACAACCTCGTCATCTTGCTGAAGGGCACCCACTTGGTAAATCTCATAAACATAACCTGCAGCATGATGATACTCATAGTCCGTGTGGCAATATTGGATCAGATCATCATGATCAAAGCAATGATGTTCGTGCAAATATAGGTAGAAAAGGTCCTTCAAAATCAAGGTTTGCACCGGAGAGAAGCAGGGAATTTGATGATGTGAGTGTTATGAGCATGAATTCTATGTACCAAGAAAGAAGTGGAAGACCTCGTCGCCCTGGAATCCCTCACTCCAATATTTGCACCATTTGCTCTACTTACATCTATATTTTTCGGCATCGTTGCTTGGTGAGTTTACTAACCAATCCTCCTCCTTTCTTTCTTTCTTTTTTTTTAAAAAAAAATTAAGCCCCAGATTCGATAAAGAGAGATGCTTTCGATAGTGGTTTATAAGTTATGTTTGAGGTGATTTAATACTTGTATTGTAGATTTATATTCTTGTATTGATGGCTAAGAAATGATGATTTTGTCTACAGGTTTGTGGAAGAGTCTATTGCCGAAATTGTGTAAGCATAGGAATGGGAGAGATGACAGAAGGAAGAAAGTGCATCGACTGTTTAGGGAGAAGGTTCAGTCAAAGGTAACATCTCTAAGCATATTTCCTTCAAATTAATTTATCTTATGTATTTTCATGCATGGTTGATTAATTAACAAGTATTGGATGTGCAAAACTTAATTTAAATTAAATTTATTTGTCATTAAATCTGTAGATGACCTTGCATTGAAAGGGACTCTGAAATTTCTCCGATCCACAAACTTGGATTAAATTCTAATCTTTTACCATTAACCTTAATTTATTTGATTGTCCTTGCTTATAGCGTGGTCATGATGCTATATTGACTAATTTATGGGCCAGATGTTCATCATTAATGATGGATCACAGCTATAAATAATTTACTGTGGCAACCAATTAAACTCTAACAATTTGTCTGATTTTTTATACAGATACATTAGTAGAGCAGGAAT